>NW_018743828.1:1549937-1847813 GCF_001683475.1 Chenopodium quinoa | reverse complement strand
GATGCGGGAGGCCATGGCCCGGGCCGTCCCTACTGAGCAGCGAGACAAGCTGCGGGGAATACATGACGGCTTCCTCGGCCCCATAATCAATTTCAGCGCTGAGGTAAATTTTTCCCTCAAATGCACTTAGCCAATTTTTCGCTCATTTTGCTAACACATTTACCCTGTACGCAGCTCTTCCTGCGGCTGAATGCCTTCCTGGAATGGAAGGACAAGGAGAATGAGCGGCTGAAGCATGCCTGGGCCCAGATTCAAAAGACCCAGGATGCCGTTACTGGGGAGGTGGCCGTCCAGCGCCGCTATTTTGAGACCCAAATCAACGCGCTGTCCGACAAGGCTGCGCGGCAGGCGAAAGATTTGGTGAAGCTGGGCGAGGCCCTACAGCAAGAGTCTGTGGCCAGGGAGGCCATGAGAAAAGAGAGGGACCAAGCCTTGCTGGACGGCGAACGCTGGAGGGAAGGGTTCGAGGCCTCCGAAAAGCTTCAGAGTGATGTGGCCTTGGCTAAAAAACACTTGAAGGAGGCCTTGGACGAGTCGGACGCTCTGAGGGCTGAGGTGGAGACCTTGAAGAAGTCTGTCAAGGACTTGACTCTCCAGCTGAAGACGCCTCGGGCCCCCAGCGCAGACGAGGTCGTCCGCATTGAGCAGAACGCTGAGGATAGGCTGAAGAGTTTCTTCTTTGAAGCGTTCGAGCTCATGGTGGAAGATGGGGAGGCTGCCTATTTTCAAGAGCGCTTCACTAAGCGCCTCAACTTTGTCTGCCTCAGGGAAGAAGCTAAGAAGGCTGGCCAGCCTTCTCCTGAGCTGGACGCCACACCAACAACCTCAGAGGATGAGGAAAATCAAGTGGCGGCCGGCCATGATGGTGAAGCGGAGAGCAAAGAGGTGCCAGCTAAGGACGCCTCTCCTGCAGCTTCTCAGGATCCCATCCCAGTCCTTGATTCAGCTTCTGCCATGGCCACCCCCTGACTTTCAGCTTTCTCTGCTTTTAAGCTCTATTTATGTATATTTTTCTTGACTTTTTTAACCGCCTTTTCGAGCGGTTTTTATGTAAGATATTTTACCGCCTTTTGAGCGGCCCTTTTATTAATTAAGTTTGATGATTTTTCTTCATACTTTGCATAGTTCATACTTAACAAGTTTTTTGCATTTTTATACACGTACTTTTCACGTTTTTATATCCTCGTACAATTAGGGGTATGCCCCTTTATTCGGTGTTCACCTAGTCCATACTTTGGGTGGTTTGATTGGCTTGGTAGAATTTATACCTTAGGTGGTATGACTTTTACCAAGTTAATCAAATCATAATAATGATTGCCCTTGGACTAGGTGGTACGCCGAATCAACACATATATTGGCCGTTCAATTGGCTTTATGTGAGTTTGTCCGTTGAAACTATCGCTCGGACGCACTCAGGAAATTCCAAGTGTGATCTTTACTTAAAATTTTCATGTTCGGCTAGGCTGGAATGCCTTGGTATGCCCTTGCCCCACTATGTGGGTGTCACAGGGTACCTTACCCTTATCGTTCGCATTAATTTAGGGCGGACGCATTCATGTGAATTTGGGATCAAGCTGCCCATTCTTATTTTATTTAATTTATTTTTGTTCTGCGACCGTGTTGCTATGTTGCAAGTAACATACTTGCAACTTTCACGCGGCCTATCCGTATAAGTTATGACTGTACAAATAAGCATAAATTAAATGGAAAAATAATTATAACAATGTTTGACTTTTTCATTAATTTGTCAAAATTACATTGTCGTAGCCGTACGACTTACATTGCTCGGTCAACAGACCTAGCTGTATACACAACTTTTTGGCTAAGTAACTAAACATAATATTTCTTCAGATTGTCAGTGTTCCATGTGCGCGGGATGGGTCGGCCGTTCATGGCTTCAAGACGGTAAGTCCCATCTCTGACCTCTTCCCTGACTCGATAAGGCCCTTCCCAATTTGGGGTCAGCTTGCCATCCTCATTTGCTCGCCCCACCGCCTCCATCTTCCTTAGGACCAGATCTCCCAATTTTATTGGCCGCTTTGACACTCGGCGATTGTATGCCCTTGTCATCCGAAGACGATGGATTTTGTGTCTAAGCGCCGCATTGCCCCTAGCTTCAGGAAGGAAGTCTAGAGCGGTCTTCATGGCTTCCCAATTGGCCGCTTCATCATATAGTATCACCCTAAGAGCGGGCTCATACATTTCAATTGGAAGGACCGCCTCAGCACCATAGACTAAGAAGAAGGGAAGTTTCTCTGTGGAACTTTTGGCCGTGGTCCGTATTGGACCACAACACATTAACCAATTCGTCAGCCCACAAGCCGCCTGCTCTTTCAAGCTTGTGCTTAATTCCATTGGAGATCAATTTGTTGTATGCCTCTACCTGACCATTTGCTTGTGGGCGGCCGACTGAAGCAAGCAATGAGCCTATGCCTTGGTCTTCCAACCACTTTTTGAGTTCAGGCGTTTCGAACTGAGGTCCATTGTCAAACACCATAGACTGAGGAACGCCAAGCGTGTAATGATACTCTTCCATATGAAAGCTGAAACAACTATCCACTTGATGCCTAGGACGGCCTCGGCCTCTACCCATTTTGTGAAGTAGTCTACTGCTACAAACACATACTGCCTCTAGCCGGACGCTGGTGTGTATGGTCCTAAGATGTCCATCCCCCATTTGGCAAAGGGGAGCGGACTACTGATGGCCGAAAGGCTGTTGGCGGGTCGGTGAATTAATGTTGCGAACCTCTGGCATTTGTCACACTTCTTCACCATTTCCATTGCGTCCGACTTTAAGCTCGGCTAGTAGTAACCCAGGCGGGCAGCCTTTTCAGCCAAAGCTCGTCCTCCAATGTGAGAACCACACTGCCCCTGGTGAATATCATCCAAGACATCATACCCTCTCTCAGGAGTGATGCATTTCAGGTATGGCTTTACAAATGCCTTTTTGAACAACTCTCCTTGCTTAACTTCAAACCAAGCGCTCTCTTTTTCATCAACCAGCTCTCTTTAGGATCGGCCGGTAATAATCCGTCCTTAAGGTAAGATATAATCCCGTCCATCCAAGTGGAGCTTCTATCATTGCGTGTACTGGCTCAACATCAATGCTCCTCTTCTCTTTTACTTCCCAAAACACTAACATTGGGAGTATTCACATGATGCTGAGGATGCTAACTTAGAGAGGGCGTCCGCCTGATGATTGGACGAATGAGGGACCTGCTGTAGGGTAAAATGGTCTAGGCTCTCAGCCTCCTCTTTTACAATCTTCAAGTATTTTACCATGGCCGGCTCCCTCGCTTTCAAAGTCTCCATTCACCTGGCCGACTACAAGTAGGGAGTTCGAGCATACTTTAATTTTTGTCGCTCCTGCCGCCTTACACATTATGAGGCCGGCCAAGAGGGCTTCGTACTCGGCCTCGTTATTTGAGGCTTGAAACTGGAATCTCCTTCAGGTGACTTGCATGTAACACCTGCACCGCAACCAGTAGCTGTCGCACTGCCATCCACGAACACTTTCCAGATTTTGATCTCCGGCCGTCTGAATATCCGGCCGAGTCATTTCAGCTAAAAAATCAGCAAAGGCTTGCCCCTTGATTGCTTTTCTTGGCTCATTTTTAATATTCAAACCCTCTCATTTTCAAAGGCCATTTAAGCATACGACCGCTTGCCTCTAGCGTTGTAAATGGCTTCTTCAAGGTTGGTCTGTGTAGACCACAATTGAATGTGCCAAGAAGTATGGCCGCAGCTTTTTTGATGCCATGTACAATGCCAAGACAAATTTCTCAATGGGGGGATACCTTAGCTCAGCGTTATGTAGAACGTGGCTAATAAAGTAGACAGGGATCTGGCGGCCGTCCCGTTCAGCAAGTAGGACGACACTTAAGGAGTGTTCTGAGATGGCAAGATAGATGAATAGCTTTCTCGCTCTTAAGTGGACTGACAAGCCGAGGGTAATGTATGTAAATGGCCTTTTAGCTGTACGAATGCTTCCTTGGCCTCCTCTGTCCACTCAAACATGGCTTTCTTTTTTATGGTTTGAAAGAAATAGCGGCACTTATCCCCTGACCTTGACAGAAATCTACCAAGTGCAGCCAAACAGCCCGTCAATCTTTGGACTTCTTTAATTGTCCTTGGTGACTTCATGTCCATGACAGCTTGGATTTTTTCAGGATTGGCCTCGATTCCACGTTGATCAATCAAAAATCCAAAAAATTTACCGGACTCAACACCAAAGACACATTTCTTTGGATTTAAACATCATCTTATGCCGCCTGAGTTCGGTGAAAGTTTCTCGTAGATCTTTCAAATGCTCAGCCGGCTCTTTTGACTTGACAATCATGTCATCAATGTAGGCTTCCATATTCCGGCCGAGCTGATCTCTAAAGACTGTGTTAACAAGTCGCTGAAAAGTAGCTGGGGCATTCTTAAGGCTGAATGGCATAACTTTGTAACAATACAACCCCTGCTAAGTCACAAACGCTGTTTTCTCTTGGTCTTCTTCCCATAACGGAATTTGATGGAATCTGGAGTATGCGTCCATAAAGCTCATCAGGGCATGCCCGACCGTCGAATCAACCAGACGTTCGATTTTAGGCAAGGGAAAGCTATCCTTAGGGCATGCCTTGTTTAGATCGGTGTAATCTACGCACATTCTCCAAGTTCCATTCGGCTTCTTGACAAGGACCACATTGGCCACCCATTCTGGGTAATAGCATTGCCGAATGAAACCGGCGTCCAGAAGCTTCTTGACTTCTTCTGCGGCCGCCTGATTCCTCTCTTCTCCATGATTTCTTTTCTTCTGACGGACAGGTTTTACGGCCGGATTCACAGCCAATTTGTGCACGGCCAGATCTGGACTTATACTTGGCATCTCACCGAAATCAAATGCGAATACATCCTTGAACTCTCTCAATAATTGAGTTAACTCATCCCCAAGCACACCCAAAGCTATAGTTCCCACACTTGGTTGATCGGGGTCAAGCACTATATCCTGGTGACTGCCGGCCGGCTGGGGTCGTAACTCTTCTGGCCGACCGAAAGTCATTAGCTGCTATGCTTGCTCTATCTTGGCCGCCTTACGCTTCTGGCCAACCTGGTGTGTTGGGAGTGAGGTTCCTTCTTCTTTTGGCTCGGACGATTTTGGTCCGTGCGCTGTAGGCTTAACCGCCAACTGATTACATTCCTTTGCCATCTTCTGGCTTCCTTGGATTGTACCTATTTTCCCGTCTGTCCTCTCAAACTTTAGCAGCATTAGGTGAGGCATAATGACTGCTTTTGCTGCATTCAGTGTATGACGGCCGAGTATGACATTATATCCAGTAAGCTCTTTCACAACCAAGAAGCGGACAACCATATCTCTTCCTTCCCCTTTTTGCCCGAATCGGACGGGTAAATCTATCTGGCCCACCGGGTGGATGAAATTCCCCCCAAATCCGACCAACGGGTGAGTGATGTCTTAGAGAGCATCCTCTGGGAAGCTTAGATTTTTCAAGGCGGCCAGGCTGATGATATCAGCCGCACTACCCGTGTCAATCAATATTCGTCCGACCTTCAAATTGGCTATCTTCATAATGAATACCATTGGATCATTGTGCAAGGCTTTGACCTCCCCCCGATCGGCCTCACTGATGATTACTTCGGGGAAGGGTTCAGCCTTCACTGAATCCATCTGCATTACCTTTCCCAGGTTCCGAGCGTCCTGCTTGATCCCTCTCATAGTGGGACCGCCTGAGGCAAATCCTCCTGATATCACGACCACAAAGCCCGAATCAGTGCTGTTGCCATCATCCTCTTTATCTTTGTTCTTATCATTCTTCTGCCTTTGCTCGGACGTGTTGTTTGTCCGTGTGTAGGTGAATTTGGACTTCATCACATATAAATTCAGCATGCCCTTCTCGGCTAGTTTATCCAGGAGTCTCTTTAAGTTAATGCAATCGTTCGTGTCATGTCTCAGCGGCTGTGACTTCTCAAACTCAAACTTATCCTTGATTTCCATCAAGATAGAATAACAATCCTTGTTGAATTCAAAATGAGGCTCGTACGCCTTGACCTTCTTGGATTTCTGTGGCTAGCCATCAGCCACCCAGACTTCCTTTCTCTTTTTCCTTCTTTCTTTTGGTCGGTCGAGTCTTGTTGAGAAGGTTTCTTCTCAGCCCCCTTGGCCGGCGCTTCTGCTTTTGTGAGCGAACAAAAGTCCGCCGCTTCAATATAAGCTTCGGCTTCCCGCTAAACACCTGCGTATGTCCGAATCTTTTTCCTTACCAAGTCAAATTTAAAACCATTGTGCCTTAATCCCCGGAGAAATTCAGAGTAAGCCATTTCGTCCGGTAGATTATGAATTTGGGCTTTTTCTTGGTTAAATCGCTGGACGTACGAGCGTAAGCCCTCATTTTTTTCTTGGACGATTGTCGCCAAGTTAAGGCTAGTCTTTCGAGGCGGTATGTTGTATGAAAAATTTCCCACGAACAGCAAACTAAGAGTAGTGAAACAATTGATACACCCGGCCGGCAGACTGTTGAACCAATCCTGTGCCACACCTTTCAGAGTAGTCGGGAAACATTTGCACCAAGTAGCATCATCTACGCTTTGCAAGTACATCAGGTTCCTGTACGAGGTGATGTGCTCTTCTAGGTTGCCCGTCCCATCATAAGCTCCCACAAGTACACTCTTCACCTTTGGTGGCTGAGGGGCATTTAAAATATCTTGCGAAAACGGGGGCGGCTTATCTCCCAGAGTAAGTAGGCGCATCTGCCAATCGATGGGTTGCGGTTGCAAGGACGGCCCAGCCAGATAGGGAGCTTGTCCATACACCTGCCCATATGGCCCATATTGTCCGTATGTCTAGGGGTTTGGCTGCATCAAACCATTGAACCCCTGAGGTTGATATTGCAGTGATTGGGCTGGAATAGGAGTTGGAGCATGGAAGACTGGAATAAGAGTTGGGGTGCGAACTGCCTGACTTCCACTGGAGATGGCCGTGTTGGTATGCTGGGAAAGGGAATGATGTGAAAAATCATCCGGCATTTTCGGGGTTGAGGCCGTGTTACAGTAGGCGGCGCGCTCCCGCTGCTTATGCCGAAGGTAATCCCTTGCGTCCTTCCATCGTCTGGACGGCTCAGGCTCCTCTCTTCGAGGTTGTCTACCTCTCCCCCCAGCCGACTACGTTTTCGCCAGCAAGTCAGAGAAATTAGTCCGCGGTACTCTCGGGGACCTTCCAGTCGGCCTTCGAAATGGGGTGTTTTCATCGTCTGTTGCATGGATTGTTTTGCTGTGTGTCTTTCTTGGAGCCCTCTGTTCCTCTCTCCTGGGCGGCTGCCTAGAGGTAGAGGCTCCGTTTTCAATTTCTTTTCTGAGTTTGTTAAGCGCGGCCTTAAGAGAGGCTGCGGTAACAGGAGGGTCATCAGCTTCTTCAAATGTGGCTATCAGAGGATCGCTAGTACGGATCGTAGGGATTATATCCTCTACATGTCCATCCTCGCCTGGATTAGGTATCTGATCGTCTATCGCCATAACGTACGAGTATCCCCACAGACAGCGCCAAATGTTTCGGGTCCTTTTTGGATTTCCTGGGATACTGGTTACGCTCTGCTGGCAATGAGTCGGCCCCACCTGCAAAACAACGAATATTCCGGCCAACGAAATATTCGCCTCCGACGATCAAGTCAGTGATCAGAACGGAAAAAGGCTAGAGAGAGAAAGTAGAGAGAAGTTGGAGCTATTTAATGCTCTGTGTTTTCAATTGTCTGAATCACCCCCATCATAAATGATTGGGGTATTTATAGGGGTGGGACTCGTGCCCCTCTTTAGGGTTTATACCCTAGATTTGCGTGACGTGATTGGATGCGCAATCAGCGAATGCCACGTGCCACTTTGGGGGCGCCGTTTTGCGGCTTTCAGTGTCATCTCTCGGGATTTGGGCCCTGACGTTGTTAGGGATTTTTGGCGTGCTGATTTTTAGAAGGATCATATTGCCTAAACACATGGCATCTTCCCGTGGTGACACGTGTCACCCTATAACTGGGCCACGTGTCATTATGGGATTGGCCTGAGACCTTAAGAACTCTGGATTGTGTGGCATCTTCCTGTGGTGACACGTGTCACCCTATAACTGGGCTACGTGTCACTATGGGATTGGTCCACGTATACGAGGTATTTTTACCCTCAACAGCAGCTACAACCAATAAAGTCAAAGTTAATTTGAGTCAAGTCATTAAAACAAATATGGTTTAATTTACAGTACTTGGTCAAGAAGAGAAGGATGATTAATCAAGGACAACTCCTTTGTTCAAGTTCTACTTTTCGATAAGCCCATCAAACACAGAAAAAAGTTCATACTAATGGCAACCCAACAAGAAGTGTTGAGCTTAGGCAAAACCTTGTTAATTTCACCGAGATGATGAAACCCCTTGCTCTTCAAGTCAACGACCCTGCAAAACAACAACAAATGGAACGAATGGAGGAAAGCTTGAAAAAGCTCTCTAATGACTATAAGTTCCAGGGGATTAGCTCACAAAGGGTCTTAGTGGTCAAGGAACTTCTTCCGTAGAAGTTCGACGCCTATGACATCCCTAAGTTCAAAACAGCTGACAACCCCTACTTTCACTTAAGAGCTTTTGAAACTATATATAATGAATATTAAGGAGATTCATAGGAAGTTTTTCCACACTTTGTTCTCACTATCTTTAAAGACCGTTTGCCAATAATGGTTCTTTTTCCTTGAAAAGGTGAAAAGCTTTTTCTTGGGATAGCATAATAAATGCTTTCATAGATAGATACAAATGTAACGTCCAAGTCGAAATTGAGCATAGAGAGCTTGAGATGTTCAAACAAAAAGAGAATGAAGGCTTTAGTTCTTTCTTTAATAATTGGAACGAAACTTCTACTAAAATGGTTGAGGTGCCCACTGAGAAAGAATCTGTAAGGATGTTCATCAAGAATCTCCAAGAAAAGTACTCTAATCATATAAAATATCAAAGCAATTTGAACACTCTCAAGGCCGTCTATGACGTGGGAATTAACATTGAAGATGACCTTGCAAAGCAAAAAGCTGCTAACAACTCCAACAGTGGCTGGAAAGGAAATAAGAGCAATAATCCTTCTTCTTCCAAAACCACCCACTCGAATAATGTTAGCACCTTTAATCTGAATGAGGTCCCGTCTATGAACAACCAAGGACAAAAGAAGCCATTTAGGAGAAACTTCACACCTATTGGCATGGGTTATGACACAACATTTGATCGCCTTCATGCAAAAGGTCTTATAACTCCCATTGGACCATTTGGGGATCCACCAGTCGAAAATAGGACAACTAGTTGGAACCCCAATGCACACTACAAGTACAATCAAGGCAGGGACCATCCTACTGAAAAATAATATAAATTAAAGGAATCTATTCAAGATCTCGTTGATAGTAACAAACTTCAATTGCCTCCTGCAATAAAGAAGGCAAGTATTAATAATGCTCTATTTTCAGACTCCTTGGCTATTTGTGGTGAGGAAGATCATGTAGATCCAATAACCCTCATAAACCGGTAAAAGAGACTCATGCCATCGAAGAAGAAGAGGAAATCTTTTTCGATTCCAAGAAGCATGATATATCCAATTTATATAGTGTTTTACCCCCGTCCCATGGTCATAATTAGTAGTGTTTTTGGCTCTTTAGAGCCACTTTTATTACTAATTTGTGTTTTCTAGTGTTTTCGTATTTTTAGTTGAGTTTTTACAGGAAATTGCACTTTTGGAGCATTTTATCGGGTTTTCATGGATCGACTACGAAAGCTAGAAGGACATGACCACTCTTGAAGCCCAGGATCGGTGAGAGCCGGTGATTAAGGGCTCGATATGAGATACCGAGGCTATTGGATCGATTAATCAAGACCCGATGAGGAAATCCAGATTAGGCCGAGGAATTGAGCCCAACCGAAATCCAAGCCTCGAAGAAGAAGACCGGGCCCGATCGGGCAAGCATACGCCCGATCGGGCGGATGCGCGCATAAGCACCTTCAAGGAAGAAGCGCGCCCGATTTATAATTTCTCTCTACTTAGGATATTTTCACTCTCTACTTTGTTCTTAATTATTTTCATTAATACAAATTTCCTTTGGTAACTATTTCTCTTCTCTTAATCTTAGTTGTTTATTTTATTCCTTTAATCATGTCTTGATTTATTGCTTTGATTAGTTTAGTTTCTATGATGTGTGAGTAGTTTTATTTATAGGGTTCATGGGGATCCATAAATAATATGAAAGGGTAATTTTTTGTTATTGATTGTTAATGCTAGATTAATTTCCTATTGATTGATTTAATGCTCTGTGACTAGATTAGGCCTGATCTTTTATGCATGAGTTTGACAATATTGATTCAAGATTCGACAGATGAGAATTGATGTTTAGGTCTAGTTTCAATAGGCAGGTTAATTTATAAATGGTTAGGTCGAGATTCGAAAGATGAGATTTAATACCGGTAAATTAATTGCGTGATTATAATACGTAGCGAAAGCCCTGTATAATCTGATTAATATATGCATTGATGAATGATTATTATATTCTACCCTGTAATATTATTTATTGGTGAACCTATGCCTTAGATCCTTTTATATATTATTTTCTCCTTATTCTTGATCTCCGTAGTTTAGTTTATTATTCAAATATAAATATTGGTTACTTCATAATCTAGATTATATTAGTTAATTAGAAATAGAAAGACATGTTTTCCTGTGGAGTTCGACCCTACTTCCCTATCTACTTTAGTTAGAGGACTTAGGTAATTACTTTTGATTAGGGGATACGACTTTACCCTGTCAAAATTTGGCGCCGTTGCCGGGGAAACGGTTTTATTTTTATTTCTGATTATTTTTGTAGTCTAGGTTATTTTCTGTTTTGTCTCAGAGAACGTTAGTTCTTTGAGGCAAATCTCATATTTGCTTTTAGTTTTTTGTTTATGCCCAGGTGTTCAAGATTAGGGTACATCCCATTCGATCATGAGATCGAACGTTCCTTCCATAGACAAAAAAATCTCTACAAGCAAATCCTGGCGGATTCTGGTGCTAATAATAATAATCACCGCGATCCTCCAACAGGTTCTAGAGATTCAGAGGTATCATCAGACGCAAAATCAGAGATGGCGGCTCTAAAGAAGCTTAGTGATTACTCACAACCAAAGCTTACAGATTTTCCACATCTCACCCCCACTCCGGCTCTTGATGGGGTACAATTTGAAATTAAACCTCAATTTATAACGATGATAGAGAGGAAGCAATTCACTGGAGCTAAGGGTGAAGACCCAAATCTTCTCATTGCCGACTATTGTCAATATTGTAATACCATCAGGCAAGCCGGGGTCACTCAAGACCAAATCAGGGAGATTCTCTTTCCCTTCTCTTTGACTGGAAAAGCTAAATTGTGGTTTAATGGCTTAAATAGAACTGCACTTGGTAAACTCTGGTTTTGAATTTTTCTAGCAAGTATTATCCTACAGAGAGAACAGTCGTACTACGGAGTGCGATTCAGAACTTTGCCCAAGAAACCGATGAATCTTTATATGAGGCTTGGGAGAAGTTCAAGGACCTACAAAGAGAATGCCCTCACCATAATTTAGCACAATGGAAGTTAATCCAAGCCTTCTACAATGGCATTGGAAATTCTTCTAGAATAATTTTAGATTCTGCAGCTAGTGGGAGATTTATGAATCTTAATGTTGATGATGCAGGTCAGGTTATTGAAGATATGGCGATACACAATTCCCAATATGGGAATCCTAGAGGATTTGATAACAAGGGGAAGCATAGTGTTGACTCTGTATCCTTTTTGCAAGCCTAATTGACCTCTATATACCAAAAATTAGATAATCTTAGCACTGCTAATGTAGCTAATGTTTTTGCAATTAATAATAATTCTAATGAGGCTTTCTGTGAAAATTGTGGTATTATAGGTCATTGGGAACAAGATTGCAGAAGTTCCGTGGAGCAAGTTAATGCCTTTCAAGCTTATAGGCAGAATAACCCATACCCCAACACCTACAATCCTGGGTATCGGAATCATCCGTACCTTTCCTACCGGAGTACTAATAATGTTCAAAATCCACCACCACAAGAACCACAGGCGCCACAACAACAGCAGCAGAAATATTATCATCCCAATGCTGGCCAGAAGAACCAACCACAACAATCCTCCTCATCTTCCGACCCTTCTTTGGTGGAAATTAGAGCGATGTTGGTTAATATGCAGAAGCACATGGAGAGTAGAGATGCGACAATTGATTCAATTCTAGCGCACAATAAAATTGTAGATAACCAAATTGCGCAACTTTCCGCTACCCTACAAGCCCGCCAACAGGGAGCTCTGCCGGCACAGCCGACTAGGCCTACGGATCAAGCATATGCAATTACTTTAAGGAGTGGTTCAAACTATGAAGGGCCCCCTATGCCCAGAGTTGATGAACCTATTTTATTAAATAATGTTAATCTTGATTCCGTTAAACCTGACAATGTAGTTAATAGCCCTGCAGGCTAAAGGATAATACTAACATATCTAATTCTACATTGCAGGGTACGACTCCAGAGAAGGTGGCCACCTCAGATAAGAGAAATAATGCTCCAAAGCCAATTATCAAACTTCCATTCCCCAATCGTCACTTGAAGACAAACTTGGATAAGTAGTTTGGTAAGTTCTTAGAGATGGTGAAAGATTTGAAGGTAACAGTTCCCTTCACTAAATTAATCACACAAATTCCTTCGTATGCAAAATTTATGAAAGAAATATTGACAAGGAAAAGGTTTATTAGTGAGGTAGAGACAGTAGCTTTCACTGCAGAGTGTAGTGTCGTACTTCAGAATAAATCTCCACCTAAATTAAAAGATCCGGGTAGTTTTTCTATCCCTTGTCATATTGGCAATCTAATGATTGATAATGCATTGTGTGATTTGGGTGCTAGCATTAGTGTCATGCCGTTATTTGTGTGTTCCAAGTTGAATATGGGTAAATTAAAATCTACTAATATTACTCTACAAATGGCCGACTTTTCTTTCAAATACCCCTTAGGTGTTTTAGAGGATGTCCCCGTTAGAGTAGGTAAATTTTATATACCTGTTGATTTTGTTGTTCTTGATATGGCTGAGGATATGCAAACCCCAATTATTTTGGGTAGACCATTCCTTAACACTACGTGCAGGAGCAAACATAGATGTGAGAAGTGGTAAGTTAACACTATCAGTAAGGGATGATAAAATTGTTTTTAATCTTAATAATACCCCTAAAATCCCCATGACCGAGGAGAAATGTTTAGTGTCAATGTGGTTGAGAATTATTCTTACAAGCTCTAAGCTCTTGTAAAAGATCCCTTGGAGGCGGTATCTTGTGTTGCATCCCTTTCAGATGAGATAGACAAATGGCAGAAGGAAGTTGATGCAAAAGAAAGAGCCCTCTACACTGTTGGTCTTGGTTTTGAGGAAGAAAAGGTGGAATCAATCAAGCAAGTTGTGCAATTTAAGCCTACTGTAAGTGTAGGCGTCGCTCGAAGTGCGCCTACGTTAAAACATGTGTGAATATGCTTGACACTCATAGGAATTAGGAATTGACATATACGATTAGGGACAAATAAAGTAGGGAGCCGCCAACAAGTTTTTAAGGAACTTGTAAACCGTTCACAGATCATAAAAAGGCAACCACGATAAGGGACAACGATAGGCAACAACGATTGACCCGTGAAGGTTACACCCCATTCATAATCCATGAGATTACTAACTCCATATGGTTCGGAACCACGAAAGGAGGATCGGGGATGATGGTACGAAGTGAGTCAAATGGAGTCACATTCGCCCGTATTGGCCTCTACTCGATTCTTATAGTGAAAAGTGATTCCTGCAATCTCAAAGGCATACAAATAAAATATTCAATTTGCTCCAACCTATTATTAAGCTAAATTGGTTGAATATTAATGCACACATTATAATTCTAAAATATTGGTGATCACTTCAATTAATAACAAGATTAAAAAGGATCCTAAACGGGTTATCCAAATTATCTTATTAGGCATGATTTTCAATTACATATTCCCTTTAAACATGCAATATAGTGATCAATAAATAATAATAGAATAAACATTAATATTGGAAGCAATTTAACAATAATAACGTTAGTCAAATTAAATATAAAATAACCTAATCATGATACTAGCAATAAGAAAATAAAATAAGAGTAATTAAATTAATTAATTACTTACATTCAGCATGTTCCTTTAAATTGCTACATCATGAATAAACTGTTAGTAACTTCAATAAAAAAAATATAAAGTAAATGAAAATTAAATTAAATTAAATTAAAAGTAGAGTTGATTTGGTCCAAAACCCTCAGTTATTTGTACCTTACACGCCTTGGTTTAAGGACGGAACCTCGGGTTAAGTATAGACTCCTTAGAGTGCTTAGGGGAATTATTATGGAAGAATAAGGAGGCTAGAAATTAGGTTCAAGAGGGAGAAGAGAATGATTTTTGGTGTAAGGTGAGAGAGAATGATTATTGGTGCCCCGTACATCAGAAATGAGGGGGTATTTATAGAGAAAATGTGCTGAGGGAGCACACGGAACCCTAAAATGATTAAAACCCTAAAAAATTATCCCGCGACACGGAAAAGTGTACCGTGACACGGGAAATCCCACCGTCAGACGGGAAACTTTCCCGTGACACGGTACAAATTTGCGTGACACGGGAAATATTTAGGTTACGGGAAGTGAAAACGCGTATAGGGATTATGCGGAGAAAACACGGAGCAATCCCATGGCACGGGATGTGCACCGTGACACGGGAAGAAATGCCGTGACACGGCATTGCCCACCGTGGCACAGTGCAGTATGTCGTTTCACGGTGTAAAAAGTACGCGGAAATTACACGGAATATTCCCGTGTCACGGAATGGGCACCGTGACACGGAAAATTGCACCATGACATGGGAGAAAATTGTGAAGAATTAAAAAAATGGGCACCGTGTCACGGGAATAAGCTCCATGACACGTCAGCTTTTGCCGCGTCGCGGCATTTTTGCTGCTGCGCGGTAATTTTAGATTTTTACCCGTTTTTAAAATAATCATAACTTTTGATCCGTAACTCGAAATAAGACGTATAATATATCATTGGAAAGCTTATCAAGTATAATTTCCAAACCAATTAAAATCAAGTAAAAATAATATTTATATTTTAATATATGGTCATTTTAGTGGAAGGGTGTCGGTTTTAGGCCGAGTTTAGTGTTTTGCTCATATCTTTTTCGTTGTAGCTTGGAATTGGGCTTATGATATATGGTTGGAAATCTTATTTAAAGTCCTATACAACAAAATAATAATTTGATCAGAATTTTATATCCATAAAATCAGTTTCTCTAAGTTTTGCGATGTGGACACGAAAAGTGGAAAATAGGTTATGGTTTAGGGAAATGAGTTAGAAATTGGATTGGTTCATGAAATATATTGGATAGAACATGAATTTAAGCACTCCAAAGATTAAATACTCAACTCGACCAATAATGGCGGTGAAAGGTGTTCATCAACGGGTTTGGTTTTGGGGAGACATTTTTAGGTGTCTATAGAAGCCCCCACTTTGACTAAGTTTGTAGAAACGTCAGTTTCGAAAACGATAGTCAAAGTAGCTGATAGGGACGGAGAATGATTTAAGATGTTCTGCAATCCTAAATCACTCTGTATACACCAATACCTGCACAAAAATGTTAATTCCACAGATAAAAGAGTAAAAGGATAGAATACGTATCTGGCACTAGTGTATCGGTGACAAATGAATTTGGCAGCTTCCTATGCTTGAAGGAATCCACCGGATGATATTTGTTAAAACGCTTTCTATGCTTGAGGAAAGCCGACTGAGGAGTTTGGTAGTTTTCTAAGCCTGAAGAAACCTACCATATGATACTTTGCATGCCTGAGGAAAGTCGACGTATGAATTTGGTGTCATTCTATGCTTGAAGAAATCCACCGATGATGCTTTCCATGCTTGAGGAAAGCCGACTACTTGGGGGTTTTCTATACTTGAAGAAAAATCCACCGATAACGCTTTCCATGCTTGAGGAAAGCCGACTTGGCGGTTTTCTATACTTGAAGAAATCCACCGGATAATACTTTCCATGCTTGAGGAAAGTCGACAGATGATGAGATTGCAAGTCTCTGTGCATCGAGAACCTTGCGTCATGAAATGATGGTGGTCCGCTTGTCCCCGGACGTGGGCTGTAGATGGTCCGCTTGTCCCCGGACGTGGGCTGTAGATGGTCCGCTTGTCCCCGGACGTGGGCTGTAGATAAGACCTGCAAAAATAAATTTGCCAATGGACTCGTATATACTGTGATTGACTTGACCACTAACTTGACCAAGTTTGACTTGATGTGACATGACATGTGTATGACTTGTGAGTGTGTGTATGTGTGTGTGCAGACACAAGCAAACGAAGATGCAAAAGCAAAAATTTTCCGTCAATTTTTGTCATGAGTGGAGGGTACCGACTTTCTCTCGAAAAAGAAAGATGTGAAAACTGAACTTTTATTTTCGAACTTCCTTCAATGAAAACTTGGAAAAAGTTTTTGAACTTCCCCAAAATAAAATAATGAAAAAGGAAAGAAGTTTTGAACTTCCTCCTTGAGCAAGACGAAATGAATCGTATGGATTGAATTGCTTGTCCTGAAAATAATGTATGCATGATGCATGTTCTTAGGCCAGGAGGCTAAGGACAATTACATCATGTGACACGATAGATGAATGAACTTAAGTCATGGAGCTAAGCATCATATATGGTGTAAAGAAGCGATTTTGAACGTCACTTAGGTTTGGAAGCTAAGCACGTATAGTGATTATTGCATAATGAACGTTGCTTAGGTCAAGGAGCTAAGCACGATATGCTTTGTATGATTAAAAATCATTGATATATAAATGTTTCTTAGCACATTATGCAAAACAATGAACATTGCTCAAGTCAGGAAGCTAAGCAAGTATACAATGTTTCTTCTACTAAATGTTGTCTTTAAATATGATGAAACATGCACAGTGTTGAAAGAAGATTTCATGATAAAGGGCTCTTAAAGGGAAGGATGATTGATATGGATATGGATGTGTGAGTGAAGTGTGTGAACGTGATACTAAGGCTGGCTGCAAGGGTTATGGCGATGGAAAGAAATGTGAAAAGAGTTAAAGATGATGACTTTTCAGGCTGGGTAAGCTAATGTGATTTGGGTTCAAGCCCCCAAGTCTAGCTCTAAATGGGTAAGGATAAGCATTGGATATTCTTTGACTCGATCATGCATGGATATGAATATGAATGTGGCCGCACCTCGATGTGAGGTTGCCCACGTATCCGTTAGGAATCAGGCCGAACGTAGCTCTAACCGAAATTTGCACAAGTGTATGTACACCTCAAAGAGGTCTTTCAAGGGTTGTAATGTGGTTAAGTTGATGGTTTAAGGAAGAAAGGGGTAAAAGGCTCAAGACCCGAGAGAATCCCCAAGATGTGTAATTTTGAATTTGAAAATTTTGAATTTTGCAAGTTTATTTTCAACTTTTTTTTTTGAATCAATGTAGGAAATCTCAGATCATGTGGTCCATCACTCACTTAGCATTCATGTTTCTCAGGAACGGTACCAAGCACTCGATGAGAGACGCAATTTGAGACATGTTCATATCAAAGACATTGGAACACTTGCCTTTAGACATTGTTTTGTTGTTGCTTTGCTGCTTTTTTTTTACTTGCTTTTTGAATGTTATACAATTACACATCTTCCAATCCCAGGGTTAATTGAATGTGGTTGAAGAAATGAAGGCCAAACGTTAGACGAGGCCCAAATTGGTTGATGAAGAAATGGAATGTGATTGAACGGTTAACAGGGAATGACATGGTTGCAAAGGTGCCTCAAGTCATTGGTGTACCTTGGGTTTAGTTCGGTAATTGATTTTTTTTTATTGATAATGAATGAATGAATGAAAAATTCTATGATCGAGATGTAAAGGAAAATTGCTCATTTTATTAATGGAAAAGATGAACGAAACACATGAAACATATAAAAAAAATTCAAAGTGGAAAACCTATGCTAGACATGAAAGGGGGAATGGAGAAGAATGATAAAGAAATAAATCATGAAATCTTGCACGAAGGATCTGTGTGCCTTGTATTCATTACTTCTTGCCGCCTGGAGGGACAAGAAGTTTGTTTGCATCCATCAAGTCTTGAATGACGTCCTTCAAATTCCAACATTGCTCCGTAGTGTGGCCCCTTCCTTGATGGTACTTCAATAGGCATTGGGATTCCATTTGGCGCTCCTTTCTTCAGGTTTTGGCTTTGGAAATGGTCCAATAGGTGTGATCAAGCCTTGACTATAAAGGTGATCAAAGGCCGCATCATAAGTCATTCCTAAATGAGTGTAAGTTCTTTTCTTCTTGGGCAATGGAGCATCAAGAGCTAAAACTTCATTGATATCAACTTGGCTTATATTGTTGGTAGTATTTTCGTGCTTAGAAGACGAAGAAGAAGGATGGTCGTTCTTCTTATTTTTCCAAGTGTTATTATTGTTACTACCAGCAGTCTTTATTAGCTCATCCTCGATATTGATGTCGATGTGGTATACAGCTTCGAAAGTGTTCAGTGGAAGAAATTTGAGATGTTCCCTATATTTATGAGTCAGATTTTGAATAAAGAGGCGAACCATCTCTCTTTCTTTGGGAGGATCTACCAAGAGTGAAGTTGTTTCCCTTCATCTGTTCAGGTAAGCAGTGAAGCCTTCATTCTCTTTCTGTTTGAGAATGGAGAGTTCACGTTCAGAAGTTTTAGTGTGAATGTTATACTTGTAACGATTCATGAAACTGTCGGTGACATCTTGCCAAGTCGCAGTATGCTTCGCATCTAAGGAATAAAACCATTGTTGGCAAGCATGTTCTAAGGAGAGAGGGAACACCGTAGGGAAGAGTGTTACGTCCAATCCCTTAAGAGCCATGGTTGCAGAGAGCGCCTTCAAATGGAATATTGGATTGTCAGTAGGCTTGAACTTTGGAATATCAGCAGTGGAGAACTTTTCAGGGAGTCTGTCCTTCACATCCAAAGGAAAGGGAGGTCGTTCCACATAAGTGAAATCCTCATAAATCTTACTCATTTGTTCCTTCAGTTTGTCAAGGGTGGAAACAGTGACCTTGTTTTGTTCCATGGTAGTGACCATAGTGGTAAGGGTTTGCATCATGGAAGACAGTGCCTCGATGGATTTGTTGATGTTCTCAATATCTTCTTTAGTGGCCATTGTAAGGTGATGAGTAATGGAGATGGAAAAGTTCTCTTTGAACGCCTATTAGATCTGAGAGATTGTTACGGTAATGACTCGAACCGTATTAATCTATCCTTGTTCCTTGACCAAGTACTGTGAAATAAAATAATTCACTTAATTGTTTGACTAATTGCTCAAGATAGGAAAGGAAGGAAAAAATGGACATTTGAAAACAGGTGAGAAAACTCCACTCATTTTTTTATTATGACGAAAAAAAAGGGTGCATGAACCTAATATACGATCATAAACGACCTAGAGCACGACTCGAGTCGGAACATAAAGAAAGTGTGTGGACTATACTTGACTCGTGAGTGACTAAGTGATGTCATAAGACTCGTGGTGTGATCGTATGGCTAGACATGTGAACAATAACCAAAATGACTGACGCGAGGACCAAATTAACAAGGAAGACTTAACGCGGTGTTTTTTTTTTTTTTGCTGCAGGTCCACCGCGCCACGGTGGATTGTGCCGTGGCACGGGAAACTCCACCGTGCCACGGTGGATGCTGACGTGACACGGGGAATTTTTTTTTTCGTTGGAAAATCCACCATGTCACGGTGGAAATTGCCGTGACACGGTGAACTTTCCCGTGCCACGGTAAACATTCCCGTGCCACGGTGGATGCTGACGTGGCACGAGTTTTTTTTTTTTTGCTGCGGGTCCACCGCGCCACAGTGGACAGTCCCTTGTCGCGACAACCCTTCCCCCTTTTTTTTCCTTATTACTAAGTGAGTACGGTCCGTTGGCAATCGTTAGTCATAAAATAATCCACCATAGACAAAGAAAGATCGTTAAGGTTAGGATCAAAACGACCAAACATAAAACATGTAGGCACAATGATGCAAAGAATAGTTCGCAACCTAAGGTCAAGTTCTATGTTCGACTATGGTCAAGTTTATTTGATGTCAATAGGGTACCATGGTTAAGAGTTTGGACACGTTAGCAAGGCAGCCTCCCTTGAGGGTGTATGCCAACGGGCGGCTCCGCGAGTTCGTGATGAAATCGAACTCGACTCCATGGTTTGGGTGGATTTAATAACTCGGATGAACCCTTATTGCCATGAGCGTTTTTGGGTTGATAGAGCTTAAATCCCCCAGGGCTAAGACGTATGTAGAACACATACGTTTTTTCAGAAAAATCGAAGGAAGTCGACTGTGAGGAAAGAAAATAAGCCACCGGACTGATTTTAGGACTGCCGTGACACGGCAAAAATTCCCGTGTCACGGTACTGTGCACCATCAGACGGTGCACTGTACCGTGACACGGCAGATTTTGCCGCGGCACGGCAGTCAGAAGATCTGACTGGTGCCCTGTTTTCCTTCGCGCGCAACCAAGTTATCCAATTTTTCCTACAGAACCGACCTGAATGCGACGTTAAAACGTCTATGCAGATGCAAAAATGCCAAATTAATCACAGGAATATTTTTTTCAAGAATATTTCAAGTCTCATCCACTCATCTTAATTAAATACCGATCACTCAAATCGATAAATAATCAAGAATCCTCCCCAGTGGAGTCGCCAAATTGTAGGCGTCGCTCGAAGTGCGCCTACGTTAAAACATGTGTGAATATGATTATTAGGCACATTATAATTCTAAAATATTGGTGATCACTTCAATTAATAACAAGATTAAAAAGGATCCTAAACCGGTTGTCCAAATTATCTTATTAGGCATGATTTTCAATTATATATTCCCTTTAAACATGCAATATAGTGATCAATAAATAATAATGGAATAAACATTAATATTGGAAGCAATTTAACAATAATAACGTTAGTCAAATCAAATATAAAATAACCTAATCATGATACTAGCAATAAGAAAATAAAATAAGAGTAATTAAATTAATTAATTACTTACATTCAGCATGTTCCTTTAAATTGCTACATCATGAATAAACTGTTAGTAACTTCAATAAAAAAATATAAAGTAAATGAAAATTAAATTAAATTAAAAGTAGAGTTGATTTGGTCCAAACCCTCAGTTATTTGTACCTTTCACGCCTTGGTTTAAGGACGGAACCTCGGGTTAAGTATAGACTCCTTAGAGTGCTTAGGGGAATTATTATGGAAGAATAAGGAGGCTATAAATTAGGTTCAAGAGGTAGAAGAGAATGATTTTTGGTGTAAAGGTGAGAGAGAATGATTATTGGTGCCCCGTACATCAGAAATGAGGGGGTATTTATAGAGAAAATGTGCTGAGGGAGCACACGGAACCCTAAAATGATAAAAACCGTAAAAAAGTATCCCGCGACACGGAAAAGTGTACCATGACACGGGAAATCCCACCGTCAGACGGGAAACTTTCTCGTGACACGGTACAAATTTGCGTGACACGGGAAATATTTAGGTTACGGGAAGTGAAAACGCGTTTAGGGATTACGCGGAGAAAACACGGGCAATCCCGTGGCACGGGATGTGCACCGTGACACAGGATGTGCACTGTGACACGGGAAGATATGCCGTGACACGACATTGTCCACCGTGGCATAGTGCAGTATGTCGTTTCACGGTGTAAAAAGTACGCGGAAATTACACGAAATATTCCCGTGTCACGGAAAATTGCACCATGACTCGTAGAAAAATCCCGTGACACGGGAGAAAATTTTTCAGAATTACAAAAATGGGCACCGTGTCACGAGCATAAGCCCCGTGACACGTTAGCTTTTGCCGCGTCGCGGCATTTTTGCTGCTGCGCGGTAATTTCAGTTTTTTACCCGTTTTTAAAATAATCATAACTTTTGATCCGTAACTCGGAATAAGACATATAATACATCATTGGAAATCTTATCAAGTCAAAATGATATATTTTAAGATATGGTCGTTTTAGTGGAAGGGTGTCGGTTTTAGGCCGAGTTTAGTGTTTTGCTCATATCTTTTTCGTTATAGCTCGGAATTGGGCTTATTATATATGGTTGGAAAGCTTATTTAAAGGCATATCCAATAAAATAATAATTGGATTAAAATTTTATAGCCATAAAATCAGTTTCTTTCAGTTTTGCGATGTGGACACGAAAAGTGGAATATAGGTTATGGTTTAGGGAAATGAGCTAGAAATTGGATTGGTTCATGAAATATATTGGATATAACATGAATTTAAGCACTCCAAAGATTAAATACTCAACTCGACCAATAATGGCGGTGAAAGGTGTTCATCAACGGGTTTGGTTTTGGGGAGACATTTTTAGGTGTCTAGAGTAAGTGTTCCGCCAGATCGAGTTGCAAATGTTAATTGCAATAACAATTTGAAGCAACCCACAATCAAAGGAGGATCTTCAGTGCGTACCATTGAAGAACACCCAATCCAAGTCGAGGAGGATCCGCTAGATAAGGTGAATTGGCGTCCCACATGGCATGTCAGGAAGCCGCGTCGCAGTCAAACCACCACTAGACCGGGTGAGAAACCGCCCGATCAAGCGTTAGGCCAAGGGTCCTGGTTATTGTACTTGGTAAGAAGGTCGTGTGAGACCTAGATAAACCAGCGCTTTGCGAGAGGCAACCCGTATTTCTTTCTTTCTAGACTAAAGTTTTCTTTATTTTTATTTTTATTTCTTTTAGAGAGGTGAGGAGAGTGAATTTTACCTTTCATGAGTGTTTTGTACAGGTTTTAGATCACAAAGTACGGAGGTTTCAAGAGAAAAAGGCGAAGAAAGTGAAGCTTCAGGCCTGGGTACGGACCCGTCGGGCGAGGCTCACCCGATCGGGCGCGCACCTAAGGTCGGAATAGAAGAAAATTTCGCCCGATCGGGCAAGGAGTCCCGATCGGGCGCGAAATATTGATTTTATCGGAGCTTAATTTCGCCCGATCGGGCAAGGAGTTCCAATCGGGCGCGCAAGGGAGGGAAGAAATTAAGGGAAACTTCGCTCGATCGGGCGGAATTTTGGAGAAATCAAGTGCCACAAAAAGAAATATCGGGCGGCGATTTCTAGGTTCGATTTCGCGCCCGATCGGGCAGAGGTCGCCCGTTCGGGCGCGCACTTTGCAAATCAGCATAAGCCACCTTCGCCCGATCGGGCGAGGCAGGCCCAATCGGGCGCGCCTATTTATCCGGATGTTTTAAACATCCTTCCCCCTTTCTCTTTTCTTTTTTTTCTTCCTTCTTCTTTCTCATTCACACTTTCTCTCTCTAAAACCTCCATTTTCACACCTTCAACTCCATTCTCTTTTCAAGATCTCCTCAAATTCACCCGTCAAAACCTCAAATTTTTTACATATTCTTAATCCTCACACCTTTCTCTATATTTTCCACCCATTTTCTCCCACTTTCTCTCATAATTTCTTCTAACCCTTAGAGAGAGAAAGCCCTAAATACCCAATTTTCCACATTCACATGGCTTCAAAGCGTTCTAGGACACAAAGGGGTGAAAGTTCGAGGCCACAACAACCAATGGTCAACCCGGAGCTTCAAGTACCGGGATGGGAGGAGGTTGTTATCACCTCGGAGGATCAACGGGCTAGGATGATAAAACTCATCGATAGACAGGTAATCTCAACCCGCTTTGTTCATCATCCCACGTTATCTAGACTAGGACTTGATAAATATGTGGAAAAATTGTTTAAACGTATAGGCATGAGTGGTTTCTTTCAAATGTGCCAAGATACATATGATTATTTAACATTAGAATTTATCTCTAGTTTTAATGTTATTAAAATGAATGCTATAATCACTCATGTGAAATGCCGATTGTTGAACAACGATGTGCGTTTAACTCTTAAAGAATTTGGGAAGTTGTTTGAATTAAAATTGGATAAACCAATTGAACCCTCCCAAGACCACATTGTCGTGGTCTACAAGAGACTCACCGGGGAGGGTTTGGCTAACCTCCAACACGCCAAAGGGACGTGGACTCAACATCCAGTCCCAAAGTTTTGGCAAAGATTTGTCGGCCTCACTATTTTTGGGAGGCATGAACCGACAAATGTTAGGAGGGATGAATTAGAACTATTGACATCCTATGTAATCTCCAATGCTGAAAAATTGAACATACCCCATAGGATAGCCAATCACTTCCAAAGGGCGGCAAATGCGACTAAAGCGGGTAGGTCTAGGGCACCTATTTATTTTGGGGGGTTAGTGACCCATATTGCCATAAAACACCTAGGTTGGAACCCGGATGGGCATAGGAAAATAGTAGGCTCAAACCTCATGGACCTCGCCTATTTAGGGAGCCTAAACTGGGTGCAACCCGTGGGAGGTGACACTTGGTGGATAGTCCACCGACAATCGGGTAGGAGGGAACAAGCCTTTACCTTACCCAACCCCGCCTTGACCAAATTTGAGAAGGGGAAGCCTTCTTACACATTTGAGATTAACGGTCAAGGCGAGGTTTAAGCACCTCACCCTTCACCACAACCCCACCAATCGCCCCAAGACTAATCCCCCCAACACCATTCACCACACTACCCACCACCTCCACCCTTCACTTATGGCATTCCCACTTCCTCGGTCGACTATAACGTCAACCCCAATGCCCCTTATGACTTTTCGGCTTTTAGGAACCAATTGGACCGTATAAAGATGGGGCAAGGGATAGTTGAGGGTATGATGCAAAACCTAGATTCTAGGCTAAGCACCTTGGATGGTCGGGTAGGACACATAGAGAGGAACCTTGGGAGGGGTCTATACCCCATGTAAGATGACTATGCACGCCGAGGGGCTATTTCCTCCGAGGCATTAGTTCCCGACTGGTTCCAATACCCCTAAGGAGGGTATTCCACCCCGGAGCTTTTGGTACCTATGTGGACTACTCTTCAGTCCATGGATACGGGGGTGATGCTCCTTTTGGGGGTATGGGGGGAAATGTGAACCCTAACTACTTTGCAGGTGGTTCGGGTTATGGTGGTGCTGGAACGAGCTAGGGTGGTGCCGGCTCGAGCTATGGAGGAGGGTATGAGAGGATGGATGATGATGAGGAGTAGCTTCTCCTAGCTACCCTCCCAAGTCAATGAGGACATTGCTTGATTTGGCTTGGGGGAAGATTTCTTGTATATATGGTAACTCTCTTCTCTATTTATTGCTTTCTATGTTAGTTTTATTGCTTTCTTAAAAAAAATACAAAAAAAATTCAAAAACAAAAAAAATTCAAAAATACGTTCCAAATGAATTATAAATCATGCTTCCCTATGTCCCATACTTAGAAATATTGTTTTGATTCTTGGTATATGATAATGAGCTTTGTGAATTTGTTGATCATGATTTGAAGTTTAATTGTTTGAAACCTTAACATGCGTCAATTTTGCCCAACTACTTGTGAATATAGTGCTTGACTAGTTTATTTGATTAGTGTAGGGAATAATTTCAAGCCTTTAAATCCCACTAGCTTGAACCCCACTGTGATCATACACTAAAGTACGGTGGCGTCCAAAAGGGAAGAAGATAGAGCAAAAGAGTCGCCAACAAGTTTTTAAGGAACTTGTAAACCGTTCACGAGGTGAAGGTTACACCCCTTAATGATCCAAGAGATCGTCAACTCCATAAGGTCATGAACCAAATAAGGGTTCGGGGATGAAGGTACAAATCCAACCTAAAAGAGATTGAACCTGCCCTAATAATAGGCCTCTACTTTATTCTGCTCGTATTCATGTGTGCTTTCTGACTAACATGCAATCAATAGATTTACCCTAAACCTTTTTAATCTATGTTGGTTGAATTTAATGCACAAACAAATCTATTATTGGCAATCACTTGAAATTATAATCACAATTAACCCTAACAAAATTATTAATTATCTTATTAAGCGTGATTGCAAGTACCAATTCCCTTTAACATGCATAAAAAGGTGATCAAGAAATAAAGAATAATAAGCATCAAGCAACATAATCAATAATAAATAAAATAATCATGAATAATAATTATAATCATAATTAATAATAATAATCATGTTAAAGCATAATAAAAATAGCAAGATCCTAGGCATGATACTAACAGGATTAATAACAAACCCTAGCATGTCACTAAGCATTAAAAACAAATCTTTAACCCTAACATGATACTAACAATCATAAATATTAGGAAGAGAATAAAAGGCATCACAACAATCATATTTAATATTAAAATTACCCTAGACATGATACTAGGAATATCATAACAACAATATAAACATGATATCTACATCATAAATCAACTAAAGCACTTACTTGGATGCCTCGTACCTCTTTCTAATAACAAAATACACACGTTAGTAACTTCAAGGAAAATAATAAATCAAACAATTAAATTAAATAATTGAAAGAGAGATTTGGGACCAAACCCTTAGAAATTAAAACCTTTCACGTCTAGGGCGAAGGCAACTTCGAATATGGCTAGGTGTATCAAGATCTTGTGAATGCAGAATTTTGTGTTAAAAAGCAAAGTTTAGAAAAGAATACTAAAGAATTAATATTATTGAGAATTGATGAAAGAAAGATGAAGATCATTAGTGAATAAAGAGAGTTGATGATTGAATTGTAGATTAAAGTTGGTGAATAAAGAGAGTTGATGATTGAAAACGGAGTTTTTGATACGATATTTATAGAGAAAAACATCCAAAAAAGATAATTTAACAAAACAGAGTATGAAGATCGAAAAACAGCATTGGCGCCAGCCCTGGCTAGTTGGCGCCAGCACCAGTGGCTAGCGCCTGGCGCCACTCTTGGTTCCAGGCGCCAATGGGGTTGGATGCCAAACTATTTTTCAACGCGTTTTCAAAAATCTGATAAATTTCCTGTACTGGAAGATAAAATAATATAATTCCATCGAAAATGCTATTTGATCTTGATTAAAACTCTGAAGAGTCCTAATTGAATTAGGAATGAAAAGAACCTTCTAGAATGTTCTAGAAGACTAAAACCATTCCTAATTGTATTAGGAATGATAAATTATATTAGGCCCTCCCCTAGATCATTGGGTCGTACATAAAGCTCAAACCGGACCAAGTTTAGTAAATTGGCCATAATTTCCTCAACATTCATCGGAATTGGGCTTATAATATATCGTTGGAAAGTTTTTTGCAAGCCCCATACAACTACACCACTATTGGACCCATATCATGGACCAACCAAACTGGATTGGCTGTTTTCTTAAAATAAAGTTTTCAAAAACAGGGAGAAGAGAAAAGAAATAAAACTTTCCGCAACACTAGACCTTTCTACACTTTCGTTTCATTCGATTATGATTCGACGTGAAAGACACTCATCATTGGGTTTGGTTTTGGGGAGACACAAATGGGTGTCTACAGAAGCCCCCACTTTGACTGAGTTTGGAGAAACGCAAGTTTCGAAAACAAAAGTCAAAGTATCGATAGGGACGGAGAATGATTCAGAATGTTCTGCAATCCTAAACCAATCTTGTAACGCCGATACCTGCAAAAGTAGCATTAGTTAAACAGATAAAAGAGTTAAGAAACGCGTATCTTGCACCGTCGAGCACACGTCTCTAAAAGTAACCAATTGTTTTGCTGTTGTACTGTTGTTTTGATGACCTCCTGCAAGCTAGAGAATGCCATCCCGCTTGAAAAATGCTACGCCTTGTAACTGCTTCCAAATTAGAAGATTGCTTTGCCCGAAACTATCCTCCCCGCAATGATAATATTCCACGTCCAAGGGAATATCATCGAAGATTATTTCTCTCGAAACAATCTCCATCCGCATTGATAATATTCCACGTCCAAAGGAATACTATCGAAAATTATTTCTCTCGAAATAATTCTCATCCGCATTATGATCATCTTCCATGCCTAAGGGACTATGATCGAAGACAACTTCGCCCGAAATTACCTTCAGTTGTTCATGACAACTTTCCGCAAGCCAGGGAATGATGTCGAAGACATCTTCTCTTGAAGTCATCCTCATTTGATGCGATAATCTTCCAAAGGAAATTACCGAAGATCCATGCCTGTCGATCTTTAAAAGTTCGCCTGAACTTGCCTTTGCTATGCCTGTACGTCGGCGCTCTTTTTCTTTGAACATGTATGTCGGTGCCCTTTGCTCTTGAACCTATATGTCGGTGCCTTTTGCTAATGAGCCAATGCTTAGGCGCTTTAAGCCAAGTGAGACGATCTTTTCATCAGGTCGATCACTTTACGTAATCAAGCCGATTACTTAATCTTGTCAAATTGCTTAGAGGGGCTAACTAGCGTACCAAGGAACCCAAAATATATTGCAGAAGGCTAGCACAACCCCAACAGGTGGCTGGCTGCTTTGGCGTCGCTGAAAATCCATCAGCGCCAGCCTAATGGCATTAACGCCAGGCGCTGGCGTTGGCGTCTGGCGCCAAACCCAGAAAGTGACGCCAATGCCTAGGGATTGGCGCCAGCACGGGAATCTCTTTAAATTCCCGTTTTCGTTCATTTTTTGCTCTGTTCGTCGCGAAACTGCTCGAGAGAAGTCCGAAAACTTCAATTGATCGTTGCTCACTCGTTTCTCAATCGAATTCGCTCAAATTTGTTGCAAATTAAAGCTCTTTTCATCTATATTCCCGATCTATGTAAGTTTTCCTCAAACTCACACCGGTTTTTATGAATTTTTAGCATGTATATTCACAAATTTCATGAAAATTCGAAACTTATAATGCTCAATTTGTTTTGTTTATCAAGTTTTATGCCATGAAATTGCTTGTTTATGTTTGTATATTGCCTTGGGAGTAATTTGAGACTTGTTTGGCTCAATTTGGTGAAGAAATGAGCAATCTGCCATTGTTGGACCTCTTAAGGTTGTGAAGAACAATGTGGCTTGTTCTTGATATTTTTGCTAGAAATTCTTGTTCAATTTGTCACAATAATCACTATAGGGTTGCAAGAAATTGTTTGATTGCTTAAAAAATGTTGTCATGCTCAATTTGATTTTTTGCTCTGTTTTAGTACTACGTACTCTGTATTTGCGAACATAGTATCATGCGGCTAGGCGAACCTTAGATACTATAGAACCTTAATTTATGATGATTCTGCACAATGTAGCATGGCTAGACAACGAGGCTCAGGTTCACGGTCCCGAAAAATGTGTGGTAAAGGGAAGTTGTCCTTTGCACTTGCCTTATTTAGATCTCGATAGTCGACACACATCCTTACCCTTCCGTCTTTCTTTGGAACTGGGACGACGTTGGCGACCCATTCGGGGTATTTGGATACCTTGATGAAACCTGCAGTTATTTGTTTTTGAACTTCTTCTTTTATTTTAAGTGCTACGTCGGGTTTCATTCGATGCAACTTTTTTTTTACAGGTTTCATTCCTGGAATTAATGATATAGTGTGTTGAGTTATTTCTCTGTTAATGCCTAGCATATCTTCATATGACCAAGCAAATACATCGATAAATTTTTTAAGCAAGTTAATTAAATTGGTTCTTTCTTGTTTATTCAATGTTAATCCGATTTTAACTTCTCTTTTATGAGTTGAATCATTCGAGATGTCAACTGTTTCAGTCTCTTCAATTACTGGTGTTTTCTTTTCAAGTGTTTCCATTGCTTTAATAATTTCTTTATCTCTTTCATCGTTAGCTAAGCAATGTTCGTTATCTTGGGTTAGGGAAGAACACGACAAGTAAGGAGAATGAGAGATATTATTATACTCTGAGATCATTACATCAAAGAGTGATATGTCCTCAGGGACTGGATCACTAACTATCCTAGGAGAAGAAATAGGAAGGGGAGGCATTATAGCTAAAGACTTAGAAGATTCTAAAGGGAAAGACTCTAACTCATACTCTGACTCTGACTCTGACGATTCTTCAAACATCGGCCCTTGCCCTGTCGTGATTGATATCTTCCTTCCACTCGGAGTAGTCACCATGATAGTCTTGCGCCACCCTTGCAGTGATCCTTCAGCTGGAGTAATTAGCTTCGAGGGGTCGAAGTTTTCGCTTTGTAGGACCGTTTGAATGAGTGAGGAGTTATCTTCCTCATAAGCTGGCTCATTCTTTTCTCGCCCAAACAGTAATCCCATGATGTTAAAGTCAAAGCATGGGGGCGCTTTCTCCTTATGGACGGGAGTTGGGATTTCGTCAGTGAAGTAGCAATCCAAGAAAATCTCGAATCCTGGTTGTCGTATGCCATTTACAACAAATGGCTCGGGAAATTCATGGTATGGATAGTCCTCTCCTTCTTTTATAAACTGACCATTAAGCGTAAGAGGGTATTGATCCTTTGAAATTGCTTTCTTTTGAATGCGAGCGTCCCTACGTGCTTTCAACTTGTCCTGGGCTCGCTTGAGATCTTTCCGAGTCGGTTCGAAACCAAGTCCGAAAGTATCTAGTTTAGGGAGGCCAGGTAACTCCATTGATTTTGCTATCCCCTTCTTCTTTCCTAAGGTCATCCCAGGGAAGTGTCCTTGTTTCTTCAGCATGGTATTGATAATCATGTTAGAATGGGGGTCGTGGCAAAGAGATGTCCTTTCATCCTCTTGTATTAAGGAGACTTCTTCGTTAAAGCCCCATAGGTCTTCATCATCTTCGTCGTGTTCCACATTGATGATTGGATTTTCTATCGATTTGATCCTCATCGGCGAAGCGTCAATAGTGATTGGAATTCCTCCAACTATGGCTTTCACTTGTTGGTGGAGAGATGAAGGGACGACCTTTAGATCATGGAGCCAAGGGCGTCCTAACAACATATTGAATGAGGCTTTGATGTCTACCACTTGAAAGGTAGTAGCATGTTCTATTGCTCCTGCCGTCACATTTAGGGTTATTTTGCCAAGAGCTTGACGTCGAGTATTATCGTAAGCTCTTATTCCTTGTGTGGACGGAGTTAAATCCTCATCCCTTATGCCGAGCATCCTCGCAGTCCTAAGTGGACAGACATTGATAGCCGATCCATTGTCTACAAGAGTCATGGGAACATTCATCCTTTTGCAGACTACCGTGAGGTTTAACGCCTTGTAGTGTTTGTCACCTTCTGGGGGTAAATCTTTATCAGAGAAGTTGATTAGATTAATCGGACTAGGGAGGTCACTCGTGAGGAAGTTAGCTAGTCCCTCAGGAGTGGTGTCAGAATCTATCCCAATTTTATCTAAGGCATTCATCACAGCCAACCTATGTTCTCGAGATGTTACCAGGAGCTTCCATACATTCATCTCAACTTTTGTCTTCTTAAACTGTTTAACGATGGCGTTGTCTTCGATGATAGGTAGGGAACTTGTTGTACAGTAGGCATAGGTTGTGTCGAAACGGGAGGTTGCATTCTCCCGGATCTTGTGAGGACGTCTATCGATGAATCTTCCTCATCCCAAAAGTCGTCTGTGGTGTATGATACAGAAGGCGAAGGTCCTACTATGTCCTTTAGGTAGACATCTTCTTCATCACTGTCCCATACTCCATTAACAGTTATGTCCTCTTCTTGTTGAAATTGGATTAATTCCTTTTTATCAATCATTTTCTACACCAAATCCTTGAATTTGAAGCAGTTTTCTAGGGTGTGCCCCCCTGACTGATGGTACTGACAGTAATATCTATATGTCCTTTTTAATGATTCAAATGGTCTTGGTTCGAGAGGTTTGACCTTGCCACTCTCGGAGAGCATTTCGAACATTTGTGCATACGGGATCCCAATTAGAGTGTAAACTCTATTGTTCTTCTTAGGTTTTTCAGTGACTTGTAAGGGAAAATACTTTGCCTCATAAGTCGTTTTCACTGGTGTGAATTCTCTTTTAGGTTCTTCCTTTGGACATGGAAGTTCATCATATTTCTTGTGAAGTTCGTTCATGATTTTAAGAGTTTCACGTAACAGTTGCGATGTCTCCCTCATAAACAGTGTGAGCAATCGTATGTCTTCCTCGTTTGCTGGTTTTGGAAGGTTATCTTTGACATCGAAAAAGATCTCTTCTTCTCCTTCTTCGAAATTGGTTGCTTTGACGGGCTTAATGAGAGATGAGGGGTCAACTTCGCTTTCTTCATCAGAGATAGCCAAAGTATGAGCTAGAGGTGCATTGCCAATACTCGGCTTCTTACTGGCAGGGGGCAACGGCAGCTTGTTACTGTCAATTAGGTCTTGGATAGCTTCCTTAAGCTTCCAACAGCTTTCAGTAGAATGGCCCCTACCTTGGTGATATTTGCAATGTGCGTTGGGGTTCCAGTTAGGCGACCTCTTCTCAACTGGTGGATCTCCAAACGGTCCAATGGGAGTTATAAGACCTTTTGCATTCAATCGATCAAATGCGGTATCATAACTCATGCCAATAGGAGTGAAGTTCCTCCTAAATGGTTTCTTTTGTCCTTGGTTGTTCATGGCGAGGACTTCTCCTAGATTAAAGGTGCTAACATTATTTGAGTGGGCAGTTTTGGAAGAAGAAGGATTGTCGTTCTTCTTTCCTTTCCAGCCACTGTTGGAGCTATTGTTGGCAGCTTTAGATTTAGCCAAGTCATCTTCAATATTAATCCCAATATCATAAACAGCCTTAAAGGTATGAAGGTTATTTTGATATTTAAGATGTTTTGAATATTTTTCTTGGAGGTTTCTAATGAACAATCTCACAGACTCTTTTTCACTTGGTACCTCAATCATTTTGGCTGAGGTTTCTCTCCACTTGTTAAAGAAAGCAGTGAAGCCTTCATTCTCCTTCTGTTTGAGGATTTTAAGTTCTCTGTGGTCAGTTTCGACTTGAATGTTGCATTTGTATCTATCAATGAAAGCGTTTGCTATGGATTCCCAGGTAGAGGTCTTTTCCTTTTCAAGAGAAAAGAACCATTGTTGGCAAACGGTCTCGAGAGATAGTGAGAACAGAGAAGGGAAGACTTTCTTATCGATACCCTTGATACTCATTATTGTTTCGAATGCTCTTAAATGGAAGTAGGGGTTGTCGATTGCCCTAAATTTTGGGATGTCGTTGGCACTGAACTTCTGCGGAAGAAGATCTTTATCCACCGAGACCCCTTGGGATGTGAGTTCTTGAAACTTGTAGTCGCTGGACAACTTTCTTAGGCTCTCTTGCATGAGGTCCATTTGTTGTTTCATGGGATCCTCGATCTTAAGTGCGAGAAGCTTCAGTGTCTCAGTTACAGTAGCCAGTTGATTCTTGAGATCGTTGACTTCTTCTTGAGTTGCCATTATGACTCTTTCTTTCCTCTTGCGGGCTATAGGTTTGTCGAAAAGTTGGACTTGTACGAAGAGGTTATCTTTGATTAATCGTCCTTCCTTTCTTGACCACGCGCTGTAAATTAAGCCAATTTGCGTTTTAATTACTTGACTCGAATCAATTTTACTTTATGGTTTTTATTTTAAAAAAAAAGTATATGCATATTTTTGGCAACAATAATATACATATTTTTAGGGAACTAAGAATTATTATTTATTGGAGGATTAATATCCGACTTACCCCCCTAAAAAAATGACGGAAAAAAAGGGCGCGCACACAAGACTCTCTTAATCATGGTCAAAACATGTGTATTGGTGTGTGTATTGAGTGTAAGTGACATGCTTGGACTCTTGTGTAAGACCATGGGACTTAGTGCCTAAACTCGATTAATTCAATTGAGCATCATTGTCGGCAAAATTAACCGAATTAAACAGGAAACTGATTAATTAGACATTAGGTGATGACTCGACAAATAATCCGAACTGTCAGCCAAGCGACAGGACTGGCGTCACAATATGGTGATTGGCGCCAGGCAATGTAGTTAATGTCTGGCGCTACACACTATACAGTGGCGCTACAGCTCAGACTTTGGCGCCAATATTGGAGCTTCGGTCTGGGACTGTTTTCGGTATTATTAGTCAACTGGGGTATGCCTAAAGTCGTACTAGGTCAATTCCGATTAAAAAAAAACTTTATTGACTCAAATTAATTAATTAATTAATTAAATAGGAAAAAGTTCTTTAAGTCATTAATTTTAGTCTCAACACAAATCAACAAACGGTTAAGAGAAACATTGAATATATATGCACAACAAATAATGCACAATTAGTCAAGTAGGCACAATATGATGCAATGAGTTCGCAACCTAACCATGGCTCTAGTTCTCTAAAGTTCGGGATATGGTTTAGTCAATAGGGTCCATGGTTAATTGTCCGGATGCACCGCGTAGAAGCCTAACCGTGAAGGGTTAACGCGTGTGGATGGGACACCGCGAGTTTTTAGGAAAAAACTCACTTCCATAGTTTGGTGAATTCAACATCTCAGATGTACCCTTTGTTGCCAGGAGCGTTCAATCGGGTAGATAGAGCATGAATTCCCAGAGGGTTATGTCCATATGTAGAACATATATGGGTTTCAAAAAAGTAAGAAAAAATTCAATCAGGAAGTAGGATCGAGCAAATAATACGAAAAACCGGTCGAAATTAGAACGCATATTTCTGGCTCGGTATTGGGGAAAATTGGCGCCAGCAAACAGAGAATGACGCCAACTTTTAACTGTAGCGCCTGGCGCCAATACTGGCGTCTGGCGCTACGGCTAAAAATTTGGCGCCAAGCTCTGGCCCCTGACGCTACTTCCCACATGCCTCAGCAGCTTTCTATGCTCAATAAAATCATCCAGTTTCGCGCGGTGTTATTTCAGTCCTAGTTGTGAAAGATATTTCTCAAATTTCATATGTGTAAAATCCTATGTTTTTGACTCATTACGGATGGTCTTTCTAATGAGAACCTTTTTATGCATATGACAATAATGTTAATCAAAATTACGCACATGAAATATTTAGAACTTTTCGAGTCTCATCCACTCATTCTAAATCATTGCCAAAACACATTCAGGAATTAAAATAGAAATCCTCCCCAGTGGAGTCGCCAAAAACTATAGGGAATAATTTCAAGCCTTTAAATCCCACTAGCTTGAACCCCACTGTGATCATACACTAAAGTACGGTGGCGCCCAAAAGGGAAGAAGATAGAGCAAAAGAGTCGCCAACAAGTTTTTAAGGAACTTGTAAACCGTTCACGAGGTGAAGGTTACACCCCTTAATGATCCAAGAGATCGTCAACTCCATAAGGTCATGAACCAAATAAGGGTTCAGGGATGAAGGTACAAATCCAACCTAAAAGAGATTGAACCTGCCCTAATAATAGGCCTCTACTTTATTCTGCTCGTATTCATGTGCGCTTTCTGACTAACATGAAATCAATAGATTTACCCTAAACCTGTTTAATCTATGTTGGTTGAATTTAATGCACAAACAAATCTATTATTGGCAATCACTTGAAATTATAATCACAATTAACCCTAACAAGATTATTAATTATCTTATTAAGCGTGATTGCAAGTACCAATTCCCTTTAACATGCATAAAAAGGTGATCAAGCAATAAAGAATAATAAGCATCAAGCAACATAATCAATAATAAATAAAATAATCATGAATAATATATATAATCATAATTAATAATAATAATCATGTTAAAGCATAATAAAAATAGCAAGATCCTAGGCATGATACTAACAGGATTAATAACAAACCCTAGCATGTCACTAAGCATTAAAATCAAATCTTTAACCCTAACATGATACTAACAATCATAAATATTAGGAAGAGAATAAAAGGCATCACAACAATCATATTTAATATTAAAATTACCCTAGACATGATACTAGGAATATCATAACAACAATATAAACATGATATCTACATCATAAATCAATTAAAGCACTTACTTGGATGCCTCGTACCTCTTTCTAATAAAAAAATACACAAGTTAGTAACTTCAAGGAAAATAATAAATCAAACAATTAAATTAAATAATTGAAAGAGAGATTTGGGACCAAACCCTCAGAAATTAAAACTTTCACGTCTAGGGCGAAGGCAACTTCGAATATGGCTAGGTGTATCAAGATCTTGTGAATGCGGAATTTTGTGTTAAAAAGCAAAGTTTAGAAAAGAATACTAAAGAATTAATATTATTGAGAATTGATGAAAGAAAGATGAAGATCGTTGGTGAATAAAGAGAGTTGATGATTGAATTGTAGATTAAAGTTGGTGAATAAAGAGAGTTGATGATTGAAAACGGAGTTTTTGATACGATATTTATAGAGAAAAACATCCAATAAAGATAATTTAACAAAACAGAGTCTGAAGATCGAAAAACAGCATTGGCGCCAGCCCTGGCTAGTTGGCGCCAACACCAGTGGCTAGCGCCAGGCGCCAATCCTGGTTCCAGGCGCCAAGGCCTGGGGTTGGACGCCAAACTGTTTTTCAACGCGTTTTCGAAAATCTGATAAAACAACATTGGCGCCAGCCCTGGCTAGTTGGCGCCAGCACCAGTGGCTAGCGCCAGGCGCCAATGGCTAGCGCCTGGCGCCAATCCTGGTTCCAGGCGCCAAGGCCTGGGGTTGGACGCCAAACTGTTTTTCAACGCGTTTTCGAAAATCTGATAAATTTCCGATACTGGAAGATAAAATAATATAATTCCATCGAAAATGCTATTTGATCTTGATTAAAACTCTGAAGAGTCCTAATTGAATTAGGAATGAAAAGAACCTGCTAGAATGTTCTAGAATACTAAAACCATTCCTAATTGTATTAGGAATGATAAATTATATTAGGCCCTCCCCTAGATCATTGGGTCGTACATAAAGCTCAAACCGGACCAGTTTAGTAAATTGGCCATAATTTCCTCAACATTCATCGGAATTGGGCTTATAATATATCATTGGAAAGGTTTTTGCAAGCCCCATCCAACTACACCACTATTGGACCCATATCATGGACCAACCAAACTGGATTGGCTGTTTTCTTAAAATAAAGTTTTCAAAAACAGGGAAAAGAGAAAAGAAATAAAACTTTCCGCAACACTAGACCTTTCCACACTTTCGTTTCATCCGATTATGATTCGACGTGAAAGGCACTCATCACTGGGTTTGGTTTTGGGGAGACACAAATGGGTGTCTACAATTAGGAATGTGTGTTAGTTCCTGGTATGTCAATGAATTTGAGTATTGGTTTGCAACTATAAGTAATGTTTATATAGCTCATTATTATGCATATTGAGGAGGACGAAGGCATTTGTTCTTTTAGGTAGCCTCCAGATAATTGTAGATACATTTGTTCCCTTCTTGCTACCCATGTTGTTGCCTTGACTTTTTTTTTGTTTTATTAGCCACATTACAAGCCTATTTTTCCCCATTGGTTACTAGTCCCAAGCTTGGATTGGGGGAGCTATTAGTGAGTGAGGTGAGGGAGTTTTAGTGTGCTTATTATTTGCACAATTTGGGTGGGTTTTGAGAAGTTTTTTTTGTCTTTGATCATGTTTATTTTTGATGAGTTTGAAAGGTTATATTTTCTTGAGAAAAAATAAATCATGATGTTATGAAAAAAAAGGAGAAGTTCAAGAAAAAATAAGTGAACTTCAAAAGAGAAAAAAAAAGCAAAAAAGAAAAAAAATGTTCAATGTTAAAATGTTCTAGTTGGAGGTTTATAAAAAAAAAAAATAAGAACTTCAATGAAAAATTCAAGTTTGGAAATAAAGTTTATTTATTAACTCCACTTCTTCATTATTATATCTTATGAGTGAAATTGTAAGAATTGGGATTGTTTATTATGATTGGAGTATATTTGGTTGATATTAGAGTTGGTTACGTAGGAGATGTTGATCATTATTTATTTTGATCATGGGTTCTACTAGGATTTGCTCCCTTAAGCATGGCTTTACTCTCACATTTTCCCAAATTTATCCTACCCTTTACCCTAGCCTTACATTACAAGCTGTAAAGACCTTCCGACCTTTGTGCATAGAGTTGTATGAATGTGAAAGTGTTGTTTATCAATGCAAGTTATGACTTGACATATTTCAAGTCGACTAGTAGGTTGAGCGTTCATTGTTTTAAACACACGAGAGTGTGAGATGGGGGCATTGTTCACAAATAAAGGGATTGGTTGGAGAGCGATCGAGTACATCTTTTACTCGCCACATAAATGATAGTTGAGTGCGTGAGCACTAGTCTTGAAATATATATGCTCATGTGGTTTGCTTTACTTGACAATTGTTGGGGATGAAGGATAATTAGATGTATGAGATTGATTGACATTGAAGCATGTTCATTAGACTTATCTTGAATCGTTTGTGCTTGATTTTTTTTATTAGGATGAGGCATGTTTTATATGTTCGTTGATGACCTCTTTCCTTAGGGACAAGCAAAGGTTTGGCTTGGGGGAGTTTGATATATCCAATTTATATAGTGTTTTACCCCCGTCCCATGGTCATAATTAGTAGTGTTTTTGGCTCTTTAGAGCCACTTTTATTACTAATTTGTGTTTTCTAGTGTTTTCGTATTTTTATTTGAGTTTTATAGGAAATTGCACTTTTGGAGCATTTTCCCGGGTTTTCATGGATCGACTACGGAAGCTTGAAGGACATGACCACTCTTGAAGCCCAGGATCGGTGAGAGCCGGTGATTAAGGGCTCGGTTTGAGATACCGAGGCTATTGGATCGATTAATCAAGACCCGATGACGAAATCCAGATTGGGCCGAGGAATTGAGCCCAATCGAAATCCAAGCCTCGAAGAAGAAGACCGGGCCCGATCGGGCAAGCATACGCCTGATCGGGCGGATACGCGCATAAGCACCTTCAAGGAAGAAGCGCGCCCGATTGGGTGAGCGTAAGCTCGATCAGGCGCGACATACCTGCTGGGCGTTGTAAAAAAAGGCGGGCCCGATCGGGCGGCCCTTCGCCCGATCGGGCGCGTGTTTTTCTTAGAGCTGATTAGATTAGTTTTAATTTTTGTTTTGAGGAAGGTTTAAGTACGAATTATGTACGTAAATTCTAATTACCTCCTTTCTTAGATTTTCTCTCTCTACTTAGGATATTTTCTCTCTCTTAATTTCTCTCTCAAATTTGTTCTTAATTATTTTCATTAATACAGATTTCATTTGGTAACTGTTTCTCTTCTCTTAATCTTAGTTGTTTATTTTATTCCTTTAATCATGTCTTTCTTTATTGCTTTGATTAGTTTAGTTTCTATGATGTGTGAGTAGTTTTATTTCTAGGGTTCATGGGGATCCATAAATAATATGAAAGGGTAATTTATTGTTGTTGATTGTTAATGCTAGATTAATTTCCTATTGATTGATTTAATGCTCTGTGACTAGATTAGGCCTGATCTTTTATGCATGAGTTTGACAATATTGATTCGAGACTCGACAGATGAGAATTGATGTTTAGGTCTAGTTTCAATAGGCAGGTTAATTTATAAATGGTTAGGTCGAGATTCGAAAGATGAGATTTAATACTGGTAAATTAATTGTGTGATTATAATACGTAGCGAAAGCCCTTTATACTCTGATTAATATATTCATTGATGAATGACTATTATATTCTACCCCGGAATATTATTTATTGGTGAACCTATGCCTTTGATCCTTTTATATATTATTTTCTCCTTATTCTTGATCTCCGTAGTTTAGGTTATTATTCAAATATAAATATTGGTTACTTCATAATCTAGATTATATTAGTTAATTTGGAATAGAAAGACATGTTTCCCTGTGGAGTTCGACCCTACTTCCCTATCTATTTTAGTTAGAGGACTTAGGTAATTACTTTTGATTAGGGGATACGACTTTACCCTGTCAAAGCACACTATAGGTGAGTCGCCGGCCAGTAAAGAAGAAGTATGGGACCTCATAAATACGCTGAGAGAGGCAATTGATGTATGTCACGAACTCCTTGACCATCTAAAAATGGTTCAAAATAAGCGCGATATGGAAAAGGTGACAACTGCTAAGAATACCGAGAGAAAACCCTTTTCCCTCCAAGTAGTTGAAAAACCCAAAAGGAGAAATAAGCCTTATACTCCAATTAGGGCCTCTTATGCAAACATGTTTCAAAAGCTCTTCGAGAATGGGAATGGGAAGATTAAACCTCTTGAGCCAAGACCTTTTGAATCATTGAAAAGGACAGATAGATTTTATTGTTCATACAATCAATCTGGGGGACACACCATTGAACATTGCTTCAAGTTCAAGGATCTAGTCCAAGGACTAATTGATAGCAAGAAGTTAGTCCAATTAACTCTAGAATAAGATGTTAGTATCAATGGAGTTTGAAAAGGCGATGATGAGTATGTCTACCTCAAAGATTTGGAATAAAGTCCACTTTTCGCAATATATCCAGTAGATGACATTTGGGATGAAGAAGACTCACCCATAAATGTCCTCACAAGATTAGGGAGAATGCAACCTCCCATTACAACACAACCTATTCCTACTACCCAACAAATTCCAATACCCATCATAGAGGATAATGATGTTGTAAAACAACTTAAGAAGACTAAGGTTGAGATGAACGTATGGATAATACTAGCCACATCCCGTGAGCATAGATTTGCAGTGATGGACGCCTTGGCTAAAATAAGAATAGATTCTAAAACCATTCTTGAGGGGTTATCTAATTTTATCACGAGTGATCTTCCAAGTCCTATCAACTTAATCACCTTTTTCAACAAAGAACTACCTATAGAGGGTGATAAGCATAATAAGGCCTTAAACCTCACAGTAATCTACAAAAGAATGAATGTCCCAATGACTCTTATAGATAATGGGTTAACAATCAATGCTTGCCCATGACAAACTGCGAGGATTTAAGGAATAAAAGATGAAGATTTATCTCCATCTACACAAGGAATAAGGGCTTATGATAACACTCGTCGCCAAGCTCTTGGGAATATCACTATGAATGTCACGGCAGGAGTCATTGAACATTCTACTACTTTCCAAGTAATAGATATCAAATCTTCTTTCAACTTGTTGTTAGGGCGCTCTTGGATTCATGACCTTAAGGCCGTCCCTTCATCCCTTTATCAACAAGTGAAATCCATAGTTGGAGGAAATCCTGTCACTATCGATGCTTCTCCAATGAGAATTAAAGCAATTGATAAACTTATTATAAATGTGGAGCATGATGAGAACGATGAAGAATTATGGGGCTTTAACGCAGAAGAGGTCTCTTTTATCGACAAAGATGAAAAGACCCCTCTTCACTATGGCCTCCATACGAACATGATAGTCAATGGTATACTCCGAATACAAGGACACTTTCCTGGAATGACTCTAGGAATGAAGAAAGGAGTAGCAATACAAATGGGATTGCCTGGCCTTCCTAAGTTAGATAATTTTGGACTTGGTTTTGAACCAACTTTGAAAGACTATAAGCAAGCTCGAGAAAAGATTAATGCATGGAGGGATGATCATACTCAAAAGTAGCAATCCTAATGGACCAATATCTTGTCACTCTAAATGGTCAATTTATAAGAGAGGGTGAGGTCTATCCTTGTTATGAATTTCCTGAACCCTTTGTTAAAGATGGGATAAGACAACCTGGGTTCGAGATCTTCTTGGATTGAAATTTCTTGGATGATATCCCAATCCCTACCCATAAGGAGAAAGCACCTCCATGCTTCGACTTTAATGTCATGGGATTACTTTTTGGCTACGAGAAAAACAAGCTTAAGCGTATCAATGACGATTCAGCGCTTATTCAAACAGTCTTGCAAAGCAAAGACTTCAATCCTACAATACTCTAGCAGAAGGATTAGTTCGAGGATGGAGAAAGACTGTGAAGGTGACTACACCAAGTGGAAGAAGGATCTCCATAACATGACAAGGACCAATGTTTGACGAGTCTGAGTCATCTAAGTCTGAGTCTGAGTCTGAATTCAAGTCTTCTTTAGTCGAGTCCTCTAAACCTCCTCTAGTAGCATCTCCTTCTCTCCCTTCTACTTCAAAGTCTACCCCTAGGATAGTTAGTAGTCAAGTCCCAACAGACATCTCTTTATTTGATGTAATGATTTCCGAATTTAATAATATGACTTCTTCCACTTACTTCTCGTGCCATTCCCTTACTCAAGATGATGAACATTGCTTAGCTACTAATGAAAATGACAAAGAAGTAATTAAGGCAATGGAAACACTTGAAAATAAAACACCGAAATTGAAGATACTGAAACGGTTGATATCTCAAAAGATTCAGCCGTTAAAAGAGAAGTTAAAATTGGTCTAACTCTTAATAAAGAAGAAAGAACCGATTAAATAAATCTACTACAAGAATTCATAGATGTGTTCTCTTGGTCATACTAAGATATGTTAGGAATAAACAAGAGAATAACTTAACACACTATACCACTAATCCCAAGAATGAACCCAGTAAAACAAAGTTACGTCGAAAGAAAACCGACATAGCTCTAAAAATAAAAGAAGAAGTTCAAAAACAAATAACAGCAGGTTTTATAAGGGTATCCAAATACCTCGAATGGGTCGCAAATGTGGTACCAGTCCCCAAGAAAGACGGAAGGGTAAGAATGTGTGTCGACTACAGAGATCTAAATAAGGCAAGTCTAAAGGACAACTTCCCTTTACCATACATTCATATTTTGGTAGATAATACAGCGAACCACACACTTCTCTCATTTATGGATAGATACATAGGAAACAACCAAATTCTCATGGCAGAAGAAGACATGGAAAAGACTACATTCATAACACCATGGGGCACTTACTGTTATACGGTAATGCCATTCGGGTTGAAAAACGTGGGTGCCACTTACTAAAGAGCAGCGACTGCCTTACTCCATGAAATGATGCACAAAGAGGTAGAAGTCTATGTGGATGACATGATTGTAAAATCGAATGACCGTCCAGGTGATCCAGGAGCCTTAAGGAAATTCTTCGAAAGATTAAGGAAATATAATATGAGGCTAACCCATCTAAGTGCGCTTTTGAAGTCCCCTCAAGGAAACTCTTGGGCTATGTCATTATCTCTAAATGAATAGAGATGAACCCAAATAAGATTAAAGCAATCGTGTCAATGTCGCCGCCCAAGATCGAGAAACGAAGAATTTGAGGATTTATTGGCCGGTTGCAATATATAAGTAGGTTCATATCCAAGCTAACCACGATATGCGAACCAATATTCAAGAAACTCAAAAAGAATGTACCAGTAGTATGGGATATGAGTGCTAAAAAGCCTTTGAAAATATCAAATCCTATCTCGATAATCCTCATGTATTAGCACCAGCGCTTCCAGGAATTCCTCTCCGATTGTACATAACTGTCGCTAAAGAGACAATGGAAGCCATGCTTGCAAAAGAAGTAGAAGGTAAAGAGAATGTCATTTACTACTTAAGTAAGGAGATGTTCGAGTATGAAATACGCTACACAACACTTGAGAAATTATGCCTCGCACTAGTGTGGGCCACAACCAAGTTAAGACACTACATGCTCGTTCATAAAGTCTATGTAGTATTTCGCGCAAATGGACCCACTAAAGTATCTATTCGAGAAATCTATACTTAACGGGCGAATATCAAGATGGATAGTTAACTTAGCCAAACTCGATGTAAGGTTTATGACTCAAAAGGCTATCAAAGGATCAGTGGTCTCTAGATATGGCAATGGATCGGAGGTGGATCGGGTGATGCTTCATCCACCTCCATCCACCAACGATCCATCCATCACTCGACCCATCCATCACCTAATTATTTTTCATCCACATCTGATCCATTCGTCATCCATGGATGAATCGGGTGGATCGGGTGATAATTCGGGTGAAATAAATATATAAATAAAACTTTTCATTTTCATAATTAAAATCAAGATTTGAAAAAACAAAAAAGTGATCAATTTTATTAAAACTTTGATACATCTTTCTAATACTTGTTTTTTTTTTACTAAATTAAAACAAATGTCAATTCCTAACACTACAATAGACATTAAATTATTAAAAAAGGTATTTATTTTTATTTTTTATATATAAATTTAACGTGTGGATGGATGGGTTGGGTGATGGATCGAGTGATGGGTTGGATGTATCATCATCCGTATCCGACCCGATCCGTCACTCGATCCATCCATCATCCTTCTGTCATCCGCTTAAGTTCGGGTTTTCATCCATATATTGGGATTGGGTGGATGGTTATGCATCGGGTTTGGATGATATTGCCACCCCTAGTGGTCTCGTACTTCTTAGCAGATTTTCTAATAGAAGATTCGACGCCAATGCATGAAAATGATTTTCCAGACGAAGACTTGATGCTTACAGAAGATGATAATTGGACATTATACTTCGACATACCTTCAAACCAAAAGAGTTGTGGCGTAGGGGTATTATTAGTATCATCTAAAGAGGAACACGTCCCAATCTCTATAAAGCTAGACTTTGATGTTACTAACAATGCTGCGGAATATGAAGCATGTGTTGTCGGCCTCGAAACTGCTTTGGCATTAGGAGTAAAGAAACTTCGAATATTCGGTGACTCCTCTTTAATCATCAATCAGATTTCCAAAAGATGGAAAGTGAGGAGTGAAATCTTAGCCCCTTATCAAACATACTTGGAAACTCTCACTAATCAACTTAAAAGGTAGGGTACACATATCTACTAAGAGAGAAAAATCAATTTGTTGATGTCTTGGCAAGAATAGCCTCAATGGTTAGAATTCCTAAGGATATTGAGCAAATGCCTCTAACAATAGAGAAAAGGCATAAACTAGCTTACATCAAAGCTATAGAAGATGATGAGGTAGTTCAAGAATAAGAAGAAGAGGAAGAACCTTGGTATACTGACATCCTTAACTATGTCACCAAAGGAGAATACCCACCTCACACTAACAAGAGAGCAAAGTAAGAACTAACACTTTTGGCTTCCCAATATGTACTCATTGTTGGGTTTCGCTGAGTTTAACCCACCGCGGTAGGAAACCCGACCCCAAAACCAAACTCACAATAATTATAACCATAAACATAATTAACATAAACACAAGACTAAGTAAGTAATAATTACCTTTGTAGCGTGCTTTGCTCTCAAACGAGCTCTTACTTGAAAGCCTTCAAGTCCTGCTCACACGGTGACCTCCTTCAAGGTCCACCCACAACGCGAGCACCAAACCGGTCTAATGCCTTGGAGTTAGCAAGGCCCGAACTAAAAACCCGAGAAATTAGTGTTCAAAGGTTTTCACATTGTGATGCCTTTTTCAACACTTACTCAAGTGAAGAATTGCTAACTCCTTAGGTTGGTATTTATAGGCAAAGGCTCCCAAAATTCCCATCATCTTTCCATGTGGAAGATTTTGATTTTATTAATTTTATTTTAAATCTAAAATAAAATAAATAAGAAGCTACTAATAAATCAACAAGTTTCAAGCTCACATGAGTGGTTAGGTGAAGACCATTTGGAGGAGGGGGGACCAAACTTGCTCCCCAAAAAATCCCCAAAAGCCGCCACCCACACCACCTTATTCCCCTCTTGGCTTACGCCACATGGCAGCCCCACTTGGGAACCAAGGCACTCAAAGTGGGGTGCCTTGACTGCTGCCACCCACGGCGAGCAGGCCTAGCACTTGCGTGCGGGCTGCTGTAGTCGTGGGTTGCTGCTAGCAAGCCCTCGCACCAAGTGCGGGCTGCTAGCCGCAGCTTGCTAGCAAGCCTCGCACTTGGTGCGGGCTGCTTGTGTAGACATCTACTTGTGGCCTATTGTCCCGACAAGAAGTGCAATGACAATAAATAAAACCATCTTCGTGTTGGATCAAAGTGAAGAATACTTATGGATGGCTGGCTAAACCACAAGGACACAAAAAGACTAGCCTAACCCAAAAACAAATACAAACAAGTTCCAATTAACTTAACCCGATCATAATTAGGCTTAGGCCCGTGGTTAAGACCGAATAATGACGGATTTAGAGGCGCCGAGGTTAAATTTAATGCTGCTTCAGAAAAAACCACGCACATCTCAATGAGTTGCGATGGTCTAGCGCGTGCAACACCCAGCGCAGCTGCTAGTGATGCGCTCGCGGAAGATTAAGAATTTCATAAAAATATGAAATCGAATCTTACCAATAATGTCGTGCGCAAGACATCAGTTGTGCTGCCTATAGCAGTGCAACTAAATCACTTGCGTTGGGATGCCGCGCGCAACTCATCAAGATGCGCGTGACACCTGCTGCGGTAGAATGCTTAAAACCCTAATTGCATCCATTCCCTATAAATAGAGGCTTAAAAACACAAAAATTAACATAAAATGCTGGCAGAAAACTTGTGAACTTGTGCGCTACCAAACCCTCTTGTTCTAAACACACACCCCTCTTAACTTTGTTACAATGGTGGAGGTTCCCCAACAAGAAGAAGTCCATAAGTGTTCTAAACAAAGATCTATCAAAGAGAAGGGGTGAATTCCCGAGCACTTAGATAAATCATATTTACTTTTCTTGTTTAAAAGAACCTTAATCAAATAAATAGTGTTGTTTGACCACTTTAAAAGGATATTTAATTAATCAACCACCTAAAATAAGAATAACGACTTTGTAATGTAATTCGTACATGATTGATGCGTGTAAATAAAATCAACTAACTTAGTTTTTAGGTATCGCGTTGCATATATTGTTTGGTGATGAAATTGTAAAAAAAGAAAGAGCTAGTAGAGGCCGCACTAGGGCTAGGATAGTGATTCCCCTCTAAAGAGAACGTTATCTTAGTACCCTCGCTCCCGAACTCATTTCTAGTTTATGTAGACCAAATTGGGCATGGGTAAAATTACGATTTGTGCCAATTATCCCATGAACTCCACATGGGAGAAAGGCATGAACGAGGTTTATGAGTTTTTCGAAAACTCATTGGCAACTCCTAATCAACCGGTCCGGTCCATTTTTACACACCCCTAATCATAGCACACTTTAACCTTTGGGGATTGGCTCATTAACTAGGGGTTGCCAACACTAGGCTTCTATCTTGAAATTAATAACAATCATCTCACCCATATCGCCAACAAAATGTTGGGAGAGCGATGCCATGAGTCAACACATTGAGTGGTTGATTTGTGCATCGTTTCTTAAGATATAGTCACTTTGGACACCCAAGCCTTTGACCTTAGAATGGCATTGTGTGTATCCTTGCTTATGGTATGCTTATGTGATTACGTGACTATATGTAACGTGTTAGGATAGCTTTTTCTCTTTTTTTAGTTTGGTTTAGGTTCCCAATTACGAAGTTGTCTCTTCGTAATTTTGAGTCATGTTCAAAGGGTAACATAAAAAAAATTCGAAAAAAAAATGATGACAAAAAATAAACGCTCGAATTAAAATAATACTTACGAGCAGGTGGCGTGCGCAACTCATTGAGTTACGCGACCCCGACCAGCACAAGTGATTCGAATACGCGCGCCAATTGCGTGCAGCCTAGTTACTTGCGCGCGTCTACAGTTACGAGCCATTTTGATTTTTTGAAAAACAAATTGGCTCGTTCAAACAATATCTTCATTAAAGAATTGTTTAAGAGTGATGTTATCCGTTCGAATATATCTTGCGTTCTTTCCTCTTCTTTTTATCTTTTAAACAAGCATATCGATTTACTTAACCTTTCATACTTCTTTTAGGGCCGGTTTTCAAGCTTGGGAGCAAAGACTCCCGAGCACTCGCATTCTACGTTTATGTAACACCTTAGAAATTCCTTCCTTTTAAAATACCTGTTTTTCGATGTTTAAAACTTTTAAGTAGGAATATCTAAGACATTACCACCACCATGAAAACGGTTAAGGCAACTACCAAAGAAACACAGCGGAAGACTAATTTCAAAAACAATTCAAACCAAGTCAACATTGAAAATTCAATCAACGAAAGTAAAGTCAAACGAAGTAAAATATAATCAACCTACAACTTGGAACCATTGTAGGCCCTTATAAAAACAAATCGAGCTCAAAACCCTTTTCGTTATTCACACATAATAATAAATTCATAAATAAATGAAGCAATAACATATTCATATACTTATAGAAACTAGCATGATTCGCTCTTCACTCATACCCATTCATAAAAATGCTTCATCACCTGAAAAGCTTATCTCTACTTGTTTCCACTACTCTCCATTAAAAATGGGTCATCTATTAGTGAAAGGAATGGTGTCCTTCGAACAAGTGTATTATTCTGATAGCGAGTTCAGAATTATTAGAAAGCTAATATATTCAGTAAGGTCAAGTGATCGGAATGCTTGGGTGGAGGCCGCTTCCGATCGGTAATATTAATATAATTAATATTACAGATTAATCTTGACTGAACCCTTCGGGTCACATCCAAGCAAAATATACGAACCGACTCGAAGAATTAATTCGGAAGAAATTAATTCGTCGCCCGAGTGTTAAATATTTAGACGTCGGTAATTCGAGCTTGGAGCGTCGAAACCGATCGTCGGAAGTCGAATCAAAAATAATAAAAGACGAGACGCGCAAAATAATAATAAATCAACCATATTCCCAAAATACCCCTAGCATCGGAATGCCCCGAGCATCCGAATGCTAAAAGCAAAAATGTCCAAGCATAGGTGGCTAGCAAGCGCACCAAGCCGAGCCTAGCATGGCTGGCTAGGTGCGTGCTAGCGCACCGTGCTAGTAGCCACGCACAGCAGCAGCTAGCAGCCGCGTGCACGTGGTGCGTGCAGCAGCTAGCTGCCGCAAGCTAGGCGTGCTAGCAGCGCACACACTAGCAGCCACGCTCAGCAGCAAGCCCGCACCAAGTGTGTGGCTTGCGCGCACAGCAGAAGCCCGCATCTTGGGCTCGTGGCTGGGCCACAAGGCCGATCACTATGGGGAAGCTTGAGGAATATGGGAGCAAGTGGGTAAGGACATGTGGCACAAGGAGAGTATTAAGTGGGGAGCAAGTATGGTCCCCTACTCTCTATGTGGTCCTCACCAACCCATTTCACATGGTAATGCCACTTGTAGATTTATTATTAGTTTGCAATTTTAATTTAGTTTAGCATTAAATTAATTTGTGGAATTTCATGATCCCACATTGATGGGATAGAAATTCCCACTCATACTTTCCTCTATAAATACAAACCTTGGGATTTGGAGTAAAGTGCTTGAGTGGGAGTTAGAAAAAGCATTCCATATTTTGGAAAAACTCTTAAACTCCATTAACACTTGGGTATTGGTCGGACCTTGCTAACTCCAAGGTAGCGGACCTAAAAAGTCGTGTTCGTCCTTTGTGGGTGGATACCGTTGGAGGCACGACATTTGCGGTGCTCAAGGCTTTCAAGTAAGAGCCCGTTTTGAGAGGGCGAAGCTCGCTTCAAGGGTATGATTCGTTCTTCCTTTTCTTGTGCTTATTTATTTATGCTTTATGGTTTTATTAATTACGAGTGGTTCCTTGGGTCGCGGTTGGTTTCGCGGTGAGTCAGACTCACCAAACCCCAACAGCGGTATCGGAGCCCCGCTCGTTTATTTTTATAATCATGTTTTTCAAGTTTATTTTGGCTTATTTTTCTGGTTTAAGTTGCTAATTAGATTAGTAGCTCGGTTTTATTTATTTTAATCCCGATTTTAATGTCGAATTTGGCCCAGAACCCAGATTTTCGCCCAAAAATAGTGAATTTTGGGTGGAAAAGATGTTCTGGAAAGGTTTTTACCCCTTCGGAACTGTGATTTTAGCCAAATTCTGATCAAAAATCCTTTTTCGAGGGATTTTTCGTTTTGGACAAAAAATTTTAAGTCTTTTCTAACCTTGAAATTAATGGCATAACTTGTTGATTATGTGGTTGATTATTTGCATTATTTTCTGCATTTTTAAGTCCCCTTAAAGCACACTTACTTGGTAGTATTTGATGCTTAAAGGTTGATTTATTTTCACATAATTACAAACTAATTGCTTTTTAGTGTGAAATTTTTTGTTTTGAGGCTTCCTAAGTGTTAAAGATTCAATCTTTATTTGTGATAAGTGATTGAAACTTTAAAAATCACTAAATTCCATGTTATTTTGTGTTAAATTTTGTTGTTTTAATCATTTAGAGTTGATTGGAAACATAAAGTTTCAATTTTTGTGATAGAAATTTGGTTATCTTCATGTTGGAAGATATAATTTTCAAGGATTCACAAAATTTAGATGTTGGAATTTTCATTTGAACATTAAAGTTCATATTTTTCTAACTTCCCCTTACTTTGTCAAATTCTCAAGTTTAATTTAAATTGATTAAATTAAAAGTGAGAAATTGCCTCAACTTTGTTATTGCACCAAGCTAAACCAATTTAATTAAGAATGGTTCTTGGAATTATTTTGGTTATTTGCACTTTGAAATTTTATTAAGTTAGACTTGTTTAAAGTTTTTATTTTTTGCTCATTAAGTTAGTTCTAAAATTAATTTAGAATTAATTAATTATGTCTCGCGAAATGGGATCAAATCCCGAGGCCATGGCACGCAAAACGAGGTTAAGAACCACCCTTGGCTAGCCGGGCTGCATAGCAGCCCGCATGTGGCTGCCAAGGTGATTGCCCCGCCTTGCGTGAGGCCACACGCGCGGCAGCAGCACACGGCCGCAGCAGCCACGCACCAGCAGCCATGGTTGTGCGTGCGCGTACGTGCGGCAGTGTCAGCAGCCCATGGCTGCTTGCCGCGGGCTGTGTATGCTGAGTTTTTTTTTTTTTGTGTGCATATGCTAAGTGCGGTGAGGTGAATAGCCGTAGTATGCTTGGTTTGCATGAGCCGCGACTATTCGAGTTTCCTTGGCAAAACGCTTAAAGCGAAAGCCACTTGAAATGCGGTTGGCTTAATATTGCTTATTTTACCGTTTTATTTATTTTAATTAATTTTGTTTATTTTAATTAAAATTTTGGGAGGCTAGGCCTCGGTTTTGAGCGGCATTGGAAAAATTTTATTTTGATAAGTTTGGGTGCTACCGACTTAATTAATTGGATTAATTAAGGGAAATGCGGAATTTAGTGGGAGCTTCAATTATTAATGACGTCAATTACATAATCGGTTAAACAACTTTGACTAGTTTTAATTAGGCGTGTTAATCAAATTAACCACCTAGATTAGTTACTAGTGCGCGCGTTGTTTAAATGCATTTTACTTGTTTGATATTGTAAATTGCATGGGTCATCCACAAATAGTGAATGGATGAATGGACTGTATATTCTCTCTCACAGGTTTTAGGAAATGGCAACTAGTGGGACCCGATTAGGATGGAAAATACGGACTACGTGTCGTTATGTATTTTTGTAAATCTAAATACGGTCTACGCACCGTTAAGTATTTTTGTACCTTAATATTTAGATTATTCCTAGTCGTAGACACTAGTATTTGCATAGTTTGGTTAAGTCTTGAAGACGGCGTATCTTGGAAGACAAAGCCTTGAATTGCAAATGAAGACCTTTTGAAGATTTGAAGAATTCAAGGGGTCATGCTAGTTGCCAATATGCATCTATAATTTCGCTTTATATTTTATGCTTATATATACATGTGAATTATTCGTTAGATGCATGTTTAGGTTTTCTTTATGTTGCGATGATTAGTTAAGTTCACTTAAATCAACCAATATAGAAATTCTAGGTCCCTAATAATATTGAGTCAAACTTGCCTTTCCAAAACAACACTTACCAACCGAACGAGGGTGATGGTAGGCTACGCCAAAGCGAGGTGCCATCACTTCTCCAAGGCTCATAAGGCACACCGGGTGTGCACGTTGGTTTTGGTTTAATTCATCGGTATGAGTGAGGAGTCCTCACATACCGTGGCAAAAGAGATACATCGTCAAAGATGAATTAGATGCGACGATTGTCTAACCAAGAGTGGCTTAGAGCCATTAGCAAGGCAATGCTTACCCTAGAAGATTGAGTGTTAAGACAAGCCAAAGCATGCTTAACCACTCTTTGTTTCTTCGGATCTTGGAATCGCCTTATTTTCACAAAATAGGGACAATTTTACGTGTAAATAAGACGTTAAATAAGTATTGAAAATTTGCATGAATAAAATTCATTCTTATTTAAGTAATTTTGAATGGTTTTTCATTAAAATTCTTTCAATTGTAGAATCATGTCTTCAACTAATGACAACGACCTTATGTACCCGGAACTTCCCGAAAAGTTACCATTTTTGCTCAATTTGGTGAACTTTAAGTAATGTGAAGATGAACTCCGAAAGACACTCAGAAATTGCTACCTAGAGCATATCTTGGACACTCCGATCCCCAGTTTCCACTCGAAAGGGATCATGAGTGATGAAGCTCATGAAGAATGGAGCATGGATTGCAAGAGAGTTTCGAAACTCATGGCAAACTCCATCCCGGTTCAATGGAAGGAGATTTTCTCCGGCTATTTTCCGGACATGATGCTCAAAGCTCTTGAGGATGTAGTCAATTTGAGGGTCACCAAAAGTGCTAGGGGCAATTATGATGGTCATGTGGAGGATGTGACTAGGTCACTCTCCAAAATGAGGATCAAGCCACCGCAAGATGGTTGTCTCTCGAAAGAAAGACAAGAGGTGTGGGGAAAAGTCTACAATGCGAGACTGAGGCCCGGAATGCCACTTCAAGCTCATGTAATTAACATGACAAGGCTATTCAACCATCTGGAGCTAATTGGCAAACGAGTGGAAGACGAGCAAGCGGCTCACATGCTTCTTAGCTCTCTTCACTCGGGATATGTGGGGCTTAAAATGCGTCTCACCGCCAATAGGGATACACTGTCCTTAAGGGAAGTCATCCAAGAGCTCCAAAAGACCTATTCTTGCAAGAAGGCTAACTTTGCCCTTAGACCAAGAAAGAAGGAGTTCAAAGACAAGAGGAAGATGCGCTGCTTCTATTGTGGTAACCCCGGACACTACAAAAGAGAATGCAGCAAGTATCTGGATGATGAGGCAAAAGGAAAAGTAACCTCAACCTCAAGTATCATCTTAAACACTTGAATATAAGCAATTTTTAAAAGGTATTAGATACCGAAAAATTGACTCACAATACACTCCTTTTTCAGGAACCAAGTGAGCGGTGCTTTTTCATGTGGAAATGAGTACACAAGTAAGATGAAGGTGATCTATCCAAGAAAACTTATAATCTCATGTTTTGTCAAAAGAAGTAGAACTTATTTAGTTTTATGCACCATACTTTTGATGTATTTCCGACATTGGACGGGACTAATACACACCGATGTATGTGGGTCAATGAGTACACCCACAAGGAGTGGTTATCGGTATTTCATAACCTTCACGGACGACTATAGTAGATATGGTTATGTCGATCTAATGTCGCACAAATCTGAATCGTTTGATAAATTCAAGGAATTTCATAACGAAGTTGAAAACCAACTCGGCAAGAAAATCAAAGCGCTTCGATCGGATCGAGGTGGCGAATATTTGAGCCAAGAATTCGATGACCATCTGAAAGAACATGGAATACTTTCAAAGTTGACACCTCCAGGAACTCCTCAATGGAATGAAGTTTCTGAAAGGAGGAATTGAACCCTGTTAGACATGGTCCGATCGACTATCGGTCTTAGTGAACTTCCAATCTCGTTCTGGGGACATGCACTTTTAACTGCAGCACTTACACTGAATCGTGCTCCGTCAAAGGCAGTGAAAAACACTCCATATGAATTATGGACAAATAAACCTCCAAGGTTGTCTTTTCTCAAGATTTGGGGATGCGAAGCATATTTCCTGTAGACACCCATTTGTGTCTCCCCAAAACCAAACCCAGTGATGAGTACCTTTCGCGTCGAATCATAATCGAATGAAACGAAAGTGTGGAAAGGTCTAGTGTTGCGGAAAGTTTTATTTTCTTTTCTCTTCTTTCTGTTTTTGAAAACTTATTTTAAGAAAACAGCCAATCCAGTTTGGTTGGTCCATGATATGGGTCCAATAGTAGTGTAGTTGGATAGGGCTTGCAAAGACCTTTCCAACGATATATTATAAGCCCAATTCCGATAAATATTGAGGAAGTTATGGCCAATTTACTAAACTGGGTCCGGTTTGAGCTTTATGTACGGCCCAATGATCTAGGGGAGGGTCTAATATGATTTATCATTCCTAATGCAATTAGGAATGGTTTTAGTCTTCTAGATTCTTCTAGAAGGTTCTTTTCATTCCTAATTCAATTAGCATTGATAAATTGACTTTTGTTGACTTTTTAGAGTTTTAATCAAAATCAAATAGCATTTTCGAGGAAATTATATTATTTTATCCTCCAGTACGGTAAACTTATCGGATTTTCGAAAACGCGTTGGAATCAGGCTTGGCGCCTAACCCTAGGCCTTGGCGCCTGGAACCAGGCCTGGCGTCTGGCGCTAGTGTTGATGCCTGGCGCCAGCTAGCCAGGGTTGGCGCTAGCCCTGTTTTCTGAGCGTCAGACTTTGTTTTGTTAATTTATCTTTTTGGCTGATTTTCTCTATAAATATCGTATTAAAAACTCCGTTTTCATTCACCAGTTTTTGTCAACAATCATTAATTCTTTAGCATTCTCTAAATCATTCATCTCTCTTCATCATTCAATTCTTTCTTACTTTGCTTTTTTCATACAAAATTCCGCATTCACAAGATCTAGAAACACCTAGTCATATTCGAAGTTGCCTTCGCCCTAGACGTGAAAGGTTTTAATTTCTGAGGGTTTGGTCCCAAATCTCTCTTTCAATTATTTAATTTAATTGTTTTGATTATTATTTCCCTTGAAGTTACTAACGTGTGTATTTTGTAATTAGAAAGAGGTACGAGGCATCAAAGTAAGTACTTTATTGGTTTTTATTGATATTATGATGTAGATATCATGTTTATTTTGTTATTATGATATTCCTAGTATCATGTCTAGGGTAAATTTAATATTAAATATGATTCCTGCGATGCTTCCTATGTTCTTCCTAATATTTATGATTGTTAGTATCATGTTAGAGTTAAAGATTTGATTTTTATTGCTTAGTGACATGCTAGGGTTTGTTATTAATCTTGTTAGTATCATGCCTAGGATCTTGCTATTTTTATTATGCTTTAATATTAACATGAACATGATTATGATTATAATTGTTATAATTTATGATGATTATTTTATTTATGATTGTAATTTTATTCATGATATTTATTGATTATTTATTATGTTTCTTGATACATATTTTATTTATATATTTATTGCTTGATCACACCTTTTATGCATGTTTAAAGGGAATTTTGGTACTTGTAATCACGCTTAATAAGATAATTAATAATCTTGTTTAGGGTTAATATGATTATAATTCAAGTGATCGCCAATAATAGTTTATTTGTGCATTAAATTCAACCAACATAGATAAACAGGTTTAGGGTTAACCTATTGATTGCATGTTGATCAGAAAGCGCACATGAATACGATCAGAATAAAGTAGAGGCCTATTATTAGGGCAGGTTCAATCTCTTTTAGGTTGGATTTGTACCATCATCCCCGAACCCTTATTTGGTTCTAGACCTTATGGAGTTGACAATATCTTGGATCGTTAAAGGGTGTAACCTTCACCTCGTGAACAATTTACAAGTTCCTTACAAAACTTGTTAGCGACTCTTTTGCTCTATCTTCTTCCCTTTTGGACGCCACCGTACTTTAGCGTATGATCACAGTGGGGTTCAAGCTAGTGGGATTTAAAAGCTTGAAATTTATTCCCTACAGTTTTTGGCGACTCCACTGGGGAGGATTTCTATTTTAATTCCTGAATTTGTTTCGGCAATGATTTAGAATGAGTGGATGAGTCTCGAAAAGTTCTAAGTATTTCATGTGCGTAATTTTGATTAACATTATTGTCATATGCATAAAAAAGATCTCATTGGAAAGACCATCCGTAATGAGTTAAAAACTAGGACCGAAATAACACCGCGCGAAACTAGAAAATTTTATCGAGCACAGAAAGTTACTGAGGCATGTGGGAAGTAGCGTCAGGGGCCAGAGCATTGGCGCCAGAATTTTAGTCAAAGCTCCAGACGCCAGTATTGGCGCCAGGCGCTACAGTTAAAAGCTGGCGCCAGTCTCTGATTGCTGGCGCCAATTTCCCCCAATACCGAGCCAGAAATATGCGTTCTAATTTCGACCGGATTTTCGTATTGTTTGCTCGATCCTACTTCCTGATTGAATTTTTTCTCACTTTTCTGAAACCCATATGTGTTCTACATATGGACATAACCCTCTAGGAATTCATGCTCCACCTACCCGATTGAACGCTCCGTGCAACAAAGGGTACATCCGAGATGTTGAATTCACCAAACCATGGAAGCGAGTTTTTTCTAAAGCTCGCGGTGTCCCATCCACTCGCGCCAACCCTTCACGGTTAGGCTTCCGCGCGGTGCATCCGGACAATTAACCATGGACCCTCTATTGACTAAACCATATCCCGAACTTTAGAGAGCTAGAACCATGGTTAGGTTGCGAATGCATTGCATCATATTGTGCCTACTTGACTAATTGTGCATTATTTGTTGTGCATATATGTTCTATGTTTCTCTTAACCGTTTGTTGACTTGTGTTGAGATTAAAAAAATTAATGACTTAAAGAACTTTGCCTAATTAATTAATTAATTTGAGTCAATAAAGTCTAATATTTTAATCGGAATTGACCTAGTACGACTTTAGGCATACCCCAGTTGACTAATAACACCGAAAACAGTCCCAGACCGAAGCTCCAATATTGGCGCCAAGGTCTGAGTTGTAGCGCCACACGATGGAGTGTAGCGCCTGACGACAGCTATGTTGCCTGGCGCCAAGCTCCACAGTGTGACGCCAGTCCTGTCGCTTGGCTGACAGTTCGGATTATTGGTCGAGTAATCACCTAGGGTCTAATTAATCAGTTTTCTGTTTAATTCGGTTAATTTTGCTGTCAATAATATTTAATTGAATCAATGATCAAGTTTAGGCACTAAGTCCCATGGTCTTACACAAGAGTCCAAGCATGTCACTTACACTCAACGCACACACCAACACACATACTTTGACCATGATTAAGTGAGTCTTGTGTGCGCGTTTTTCCATCATTTTTTTAGGGGGGTAAGTCGGATATTAATCCTCCAATATAAAAAATAGTAATACTTAGTTCCCTAAAAATATGTACATTATTTTTGCCAAAAATATGCACCCTTTTCTTTTTCTTTTTCCCTTAAAATAAACCATAAAGTCAATTTGATTCGAGTCAAGTAATTGAAACGCAAAATGGTTTAATTTACAGCGCGTGGTCAAGAAAGGAAGGACGATTAGTCAAAGATAACCTCTTCGTACAAGTCCAACTTTTCGACAAACCTATAGCTCTCAAGAGGAAAGCTAGGGTTATCATGGAAACTCAAGAAGAAGTGAATGATCTTAAGAACCAACTGGCTACTGTGACTGAGACACTGAAGCTTCTCGCACTTAGGATCGATGATCCCGTGAAGCAACAACAAATGGACCTCATGCAAGAGAGTTTAAGCAAGTTGTCTAGCGACTACAAGTTTCAAGAGCTTACATCACAAGGGGTCTCGGTGGACAAAGATCTTCTTCCGCAGAAGTTCAACGCCAACGACATCCCAAAATTCAGAGCAATTGACAACCCTTACTTCCATTTAAGATAATTTGAAACAATAATGAGTATCAAGGGTATCGATAAGAAGGTCTTCCCTTCTCTTTTCTCACTATCTCTCAAGACTGTTTGCCAACAAAGGTTATTTTCTCTCGAGAAAGAAAAGACCTCTACCTGGGAGTCTATAGCAAACTCTTTCGTTGATAGGTACAAGTGCAACATTCAAGTCGAGACTGACCATAGAGAACTTGAAATCCTCAAACAAAAAGAGAATGAAGGCTTCACCTCTTTCTTTAACAAGTGGAGATAAACCTCAGCTAAGATGATTGAGGTGCCAAGTGAAAAAGAGTCTGTGAGACTGTTTATCAAGAATCTCCAAGAAAAATATTCCAAGCATCTCAAATATCAAAATAATCTCCATACCTTCAAGGCCGTTTATGACATTGGGATCAATATTGAAGATGACTTGGCTAAGTCAAAAGCTGCCAACAATAACTCCAACAGTGGCTGGAAAGGAAAGAAGAACGACAATCCTTCTTCTTCCAAAACCGCCCACTCAAATAATGTTAGCACCTTTAATTTAGGAGAAGTTCTTGCCATGAACAACCAAGGACATAAGAAACCATTTAGGAGGAACTTCACTCCTATTGGCATGAGTTATGACACCGCATTTGATCGGTTAAATGCAAAAGGTCTTATAACTCCCATTGGACCATTTGGGGACCCACCAGTTGAGAAGAGGTCGGTTAACTGGAACCCCAATGCACACTGCAAGTATCACCAAGGTAGGGGCCATTCCACTGAAAGATGTTGGAAGCTTAAGGAAGCTATCCAAGACTTAATCGACAATAACAAACTGTCGTTGCCCCCTGCCAGTAAGAAGCCAAGCATCGACAATGCACCTCTAGCTCATACCCTAGCTATCTCCGATGAGGAAAACGAGGTTGATCCCTCCTCCCTCATTAAACCTGTTGAAGAGATCAATGCCATAGAAAAAGAAGAGGAGATCTTTTTTGATGTCAAGGATAGTCTTCCAGAACCGGCGAATAAAGAAGATATACAATTGCTCACACTGTCTATAAAGGAGGCATCGCAATTACTACGTGAAGCTCTCAAAGTTATGAACGAACTCCATAAGAAATATGATGAGCTTCCACTTCCAAAAGAAGAACCTAAAAGAGAATTCACACCAGTGAGAACGAATTATGAGGCAAAGTGCTTTCCCTTACAAGTCACCGAAAAACCCAAGAAGAGCAATGGAATCTACACTCCAATTGGGATCCCATATGCGCAAATGTTCGAAATGCTCTCCGAGAGTGGCGAGGTCAAACCTCTCGAACCGAGACCATTCGAGTCATTAAAAAGGACAGATAGATATTACTGTCAGTATCATCAATCAGGGGGTCACACTATAGAAAACTGTTTCAAATTCAAGGATTTGGTACCGAAAATGATTGATGAAAAGAAACTAGTCCAAGTTCAACAAGAAGAGGATACAACCATTAATGGAGTCTGGGACAGTGATGAAGAAGATGTCTATCTAAAGGACATAGTAGGACCTTCACCTTCTGTGTCGTACACCACAGATGACATTTGGGCTGACGGAGATTCATCAATAGACGTCCTCACAAGATCCGGGAGAATGCAACCTCCCGTTTCAACACAACCTATGCCAACCATACATCAAGTTCCCATACCTATCATCGATGACAACGACATTGTTAAACAGTTTAAGAAGACAAAAGTTGAGATGAATGTGTGGAAACTTCTGGCAATATCTCGAGAGCATAGGTTAGCTGTAATGAATGCCTTGGATAAAATCGGGATAGATTCTGACACTACTCCTGAGGGACTAACCAACTTCCTCACAAGTGACTTTCCTAGTCCGATTAATTTGATCACCTTTTCTGACAAAGATTTACCCCCAGAAGGTGACAAACATTACAAGGCATTAAACCTCACGGTAGTTTGCAAAAGGATGAATGTTCCTATGACTCTTGTAGACAATGGATCGGCTATCAATGTCTGTCCACTTAGAACTGCGAGGATGCTCGGCATAAGGGATGAAGACTTAACTCCGTCCACACAAGGAATAAGGGCCTACGATAATACTCGTCGTCAAGCTCTTAGCAAGATTACCCTAAATGTAACGGCAGGAGCAATAGAACATGCTACTACTTTCCAAGTAGTGGACATCAAAGCTTCATTCAACTTATTGTTGGGACGCCCTTGGCTTCATGATCTAAAGGTCGTCCCTTCATCCCTCCACCAACAAGTGAAGGCTATAGTTGGAGGAGTTCCAATCACCATCGATGCTTTGCCTATGAGAATCAAATCCGTAGAAAATCCAATCATTAATGTGGAGCACGACGAAGATGACGAAGACCTATGGGGCTTTAACGAAGAAGTCTCCTTAATCCAGGAGGATGAAAGGACATATTTTGCCATGACCCCCATTCCAACATGACCGTCAACGCCATGCTAAAGAAACAAGGACACTTTCCTGGGATGACACTAGGAAAGAAGAAAGGGATAGCAAAACCGCTGGAGTCACCTGGCCTCCCTAAGTTAGATACTTTCGGACTTGGTTTTGAACCGACTCGGAAAGATCTCAAGTGAGCCCAGGAAAAGTTGAAAGCACGTAGGGACGCTCGCATTCAAAAGAAAGCAGTTCCAATGGATCAGTACTGCAGGGAATAGTTTCAAGCCTTTAAAATCCCACTAGCTTGAACCCCACTGTGATCATACACTAAAGTACGGTGGCGTCCAAAAGGGAAGAAGATAGAGCAAAAGAGTCGCCAACAAGTTTTTAAGGAACTTGTAAACCGTTCACGAGGTGAAGGTTACACCCCTTAACGATCCAAGAGATCGCCAACTCCATAAGGTCATGAACCAAATAAGGGTTCGGGGATGAAGGTACAAATCCAACCTAAAAGAGATTGAACCTGCCCTAATAATAGGCCTCTACTTTATTCTGCTCGTATTCATGTGCGCTTTCTGACTAACATACAATCAATATGATTAACCCTAAACCTATTTAATCTATTTTAGTTGAATTTAATGCACAAACAAACTATTATTGGCGATCACTTGAATTATAATCACAATTAACCTAACAAGATTATTAATTATCTTATCAAGCGTGATTGCAAATACCAATTCCCTTTAAACATACATAAAAGGTGATCAAGCAATAACAATAAATAATATATATCAAGCAACATAATAAATAATCAACATCATTAATAATAATATTACTAATCATAATCATCATAATCCTGTTAAAGCACAGCAAGATCCTAGGCATGATACTAACAAGATTAATAACAAACCCTAGCATGTCACTAAGCATTAAAAATCAAATCTTAAACCCTAACATGATACTAACAATCATAAATATTAGGAAGAGAATAAAAGGCATCATAGCAATCATATTTGATATTAAAATTAACCTAGACATGATACTAGGAATATCATAATAACAATATAAACATGATTTCTACATCATAATATCAATTAATTAATTAAAGCACTTACTTTGATGCCTCGTACCTCTTTCTAATAACAAAATACACACGTTAGTAACTTCAAGGAAAATAAATAATCAAAACAATTAAATTAAATAATTGAAATAGAGATTTGGGACCAAACCCTCAGAAATTAAAACCTTTCACGTCTAAGGCGAAGGCAACTTCGAATATGGCTAGGTGTTTCTAGATCTTGTGAATGCGGAATTATTTATTTGAGAAAAGGCTAGTTTAGAAAAAGGGAGAGAGAGAGAATAATCAAGAAAATCTTGATGAGAGTTGATGATTGAAAAATGGGAGATATGACCTCTATTTATAGGAAAAAAAGAGGGTCGAAGAATTAAGAAAAGAATCCAAATTCGAATCGAAATAAAACTCGAAGACAGCAGTTTTTGCGGATTTTGTTTTTATCATATCTTTTGATCCAGGAATTGGAATAAGATGAATAAGATGTAATTGGAAAGATATTGAAGTCTACTTCCTAACCCAATTAAAGTTAGATTAAAATATGTTTTAGAATAAAAGATATGAACGAAATAGTGAGACGGTGTCAGTTTTGGATAGAGTTTGATATCTTATTCATATCTTTTCCGTTATAACTCGGAATTATTATTATAATATATCATTGGAAAGATAATTTCAAGATCTATCTAACCATATAAAATTTGGATAAAAAATATGAGGCACGAAAATAATATCTGACTGTCTTTGAACATGTTTAAATCCGAATAGAATTAGGACTTTAAAAAAAGGAAAGTTTTATAAAAAAAGGAAAGTTTATATTTAAATCAAATTCCTTAATCTTATCTTTTCAAAAAAGGATAATTAAGATATTTTAGAAACTTATAGAAGATTCTAATCAATCCTAATTAGTTTAGGAATAGGATTAAACCTTTGGACCCTCATCATGATCATTGGGTCGTAGGTAAAATCCGATTTGGGCCCAGTTTAGTATTTTGGCCATAACTTCCTCAATATTCATCGGAATTGGGCTTATAATATATCGTTGGAAAGGTCTTTTCAAGCCCCATCCAACTACACCATTATTGGACCCTTATCATGGACCAAACTAAACTGGAATGGACGTTTTCATAAAATAGAGTGGGTTTTCGAAAACAGAAAGAAAGAATTTTAACAAAAACTAACCGCAACACTAGACTTTTCACACTTTCACCTCATTCGATTATGGTTCGACGTGAAAGGTATTCATCACTGGGTTTGGTTTTGGGGAGACACAAATGGGTGTCTACAAGTACCCTCTTACGCTTAATGGTCAGTTCATAAAAGAAGGAGAGGACTATCCGTGCCATGAATTTCCCGAGCCATTCGTTGTAAACGGCATAAGACAACCAGGATTCGAGATTTTCTTGGATTGCTACTTCACTGATGAAATCCCAACTCCCGTCCATAAGGAGAAAGCACCCCCATGCTTTGACTTTAACGTCATGGGATTACTGTTTGGGCGAGAAAAGAATGAGCCAACTTATGAAGAAGATAACTCCTCGCTCATTCAAACAGTCCTACAAAGTGAAAGCTTCGACCCCTCAAAGCTAATTACTCCAGCCGAAGGATCACTACAAGGGTGGCGCAGGACTATCAAAGTGACTACTCCAAGCGGAAGGAAGATATCAATCACGACAGGACAAGGACCGATGTTTGAAGAGTCGTCAGAGTCTGAGTCAGAGTCTTTCCCTTTAGAGTCTTCTAAGTTTTTAGTAGTAGCACCTCCCCCTCCTATTTCTTCTCCTAGGATAGTTAGTGATCCAGTCTTTGAGGACATATCACTCTTTGATGTAATGATCTTAGAGTATAATAATATTTCTTATTCTCCTTACTTCTTGTGTTCTTCCCTAACCCAAGATAACGAGCATTGCTTAGCTAACGATGAAAAAGACAAAGAAATTATTAAAGCAATGGAAACACTCGAAAAGAAAACACCGGTAATTGAAGAAACTGAAACAGTTGACATCTCGAATGATTCAACTCATAAAAGAGAAGTTAAAATCGGATTAACATTGAATAAACAAGAAAGAACCGATTTAATTAACTTACTTAAAGAATTTATCGATGTATATGCTTGGTCATATGAAGATATGCCAGGCATTAATAGAGAAATAGCTCAACACACTATACCACTAAATCCAGGAATGAAACCTGTAAAACAAAAGTTGCGTCGAATGAAACCCGACGTAGCACTTAAAATAAAAGAAGAAGTTCAAAAACAAATAACTGCAGGTTTCATCAAGGTATCCAAATACCCCGAATGGGTCGCCAACGTCGTCCCAGTTCCAAAGAAAGACGGAAGGGTAAGGATGTGTGTCGACTATCGAGATCTAAATAAGGCAAGTCCAAAGGACGGCTTCCCTTTGCCACACATCGATATTCTGGTAGATAATTGATATGTCTATTTTATATAGTGTTTTATCCCCGTCCCTTGGTCGTTATTAGTAGTGTTTTTGGCTCTTTTGGGCCACTTTTATTACTAATATATGTTTTCTAGTGTTTTTGTAGAGTTGGTATTATTTTGTATGAATTTGCAGAATTATGATAATTCCCAAGAATATTAAACCACTACAAAGACATTGGAGTCGGACCGTATTTTATGACCAAATATTTTAAGCTCAAGGCCGAGTTAAAGGAATTTGGCTCGGTGATTAAGGGCTCGATTAAATACGAAGGTCCAAGTTACTACCATGAGTTCAAACAAGTATGACGGACCAAGTTAACAAGTACTTTGGGCTCAAGTTAACAAGTTCCAACTCCAAAGCCCAATTCCCACAAGAGAAGTCCAATTCGGTGCCCAACAGGCCGGGCCCGATCGGGCGGTGTAAGGCCCGATAGGGCGAGCTTGTTCACGTTGTTTAAAACGTTGAAGTTTAATGTTTTGAGTGGCTGGGCTTCGTTGTTTAGGCCCACCTGATTGATGTCGGTTGATGTTTGGTGGGGAATTATAAATACCCAATTAGTGGGTTGTTATGGGGGGACGTAGGCTTTTTCTTTAGTTTTAGTTTTAGTGGATTTGGATAGTTTTTGTTAGGAGTTGACTTTAGTTTTTTTTGGTTTCTAGTATTTACGCAACTTTGGAGATTTGTTTGCCCACAGTTTAATTTGATTACTCTCGTACTAGTTTGTTAATAATTTATTATTAGCTCTTAACTATTATTTAAATGCTTTGATTAGTTTTGTTTTTAATATGTGTGAGTAGTTTTATTTCTAGAGTTTATGGGGATCCAATAAATAATATGAAGGGGTAATTTATTGTTGTTGATTATCAATGCTAGATTAATTTCCTATTGATTGATTTAATGCTCTGTGACTAGATTTGCGCAGATCTTTTATGCATGAGTTTGACAATATTGATTCGAGATTTGACAGATGAGAATTAATGTTGAGGTCTAGTTTCAATAGGCAGGTTAATTTATAAATGGTTAGGTCGAGATTCGAAAGATGAGATTTAATACCGGTAAATTAATTGTGTGATTGTAATACGTAGCGAAAGCCCTTTACAATCTGGTTAATTGATGCATTGATGATTGACTATTATTGATTATTGGTATTGCATGATAATTTCTTATTGAATTGTTTTAACGTTTTACAATTGCGGCTTGTAAAAGTATAGCAATATTGAATTGATGAATCGAGCAGATGTTAATTTGATATTAAAGGCTATATTTTCAATAAGAACTTAGATCTACTAAATTGCGAGAGCCTGTTAGATCTATGTTGATTAATAAATTGCGAGAGCCTGTTAATCGTGTTATTTATGTAATGTCAATGATTGATTACTATGTTTTACCCTGGAGTATTATTTATTGGTGAACCTACGCCCTAGATCCTTTTATATATTGTTTTCTCCCTATTCCTATTCTTTGTAGTTTAGTTTCATACTCAAACATAAATATTGGTTACTTAGATAATTTAGATTATAATAATTAATTAGGAGTAAAAAGACTCGTTTCGCTGTGGAGATCGACCCTACTTCCCTATCTACTTTAGTTAGAGGATTTAGGTATTTACTTTTGATTAGGGGATACGACTTTACCCTGTCAATAACACGGCAAATCACGTGCTTCTCTCATTCATGGATGGATACGCAGGCCACAACCAGATTCTCATGGTAGAAGAAGACATGGAGAAAACAACCTTTATAACACCATGGGGCACTTACTACTACAAGATAATTCCATTCGGGTTGAAAAACGCGGGTGCTACTTACCAACGTGCAGCAACTGCCTTACTCCATGACATGATGCACAAAGAAGTCAAAGTATATGTCGACGACATGATTGTAAAATCGAAAGACCGTCCAGGCCACCAAGTAGCCTTAAGGAAATTTTTCGAAAGGCTAAGAAAGTATAACATGAGGTTGAATCCATCAAAATGTGCTTTTGGAGTCACCTCAGGCAAGCTCTTGGGATACGTCATAAGCTCTAGAGGAATAGAGGTAGATCCAACTAAGATTAAAGCAATCATGTCAATGCCACCGCCCAAGACTGAGAAACAGATTCGAGGATTTATTGGCCGGTTGCAATACATAAGTAGGTTCATATCAACTGACGACGATATGTGAACCAATTTTCAAGAAGCTCAAGAAGAATGTACTTGTAATATGGGATGACGAGTGTCAAAAAGACTTTGAAAAGATCAAAGCCTATCTCGCAAATCCTCATGTATTAGCGCCATCACTTCCCGGAATACCTCTTAAGTTATATTTGACGGTTACCAAAGAGACAATGGAATCCATGCTAGCACAAGAAGTAGAAGGCAAAGAGAACGCAATCTATTACCTAAGTAAAAAGATGCTCGAATACGAAACACGCTATACACCGCTCGAGAAATTGTGCCTCGCCTTGGTGTGGGCCACAACTAAGTTAAGACATTACATGTTGGTGCATACCGTTTTCGTAGTCTCCCGATTAGATCCACTCAAGTACCTATTCGAGAAATCTACACTCAATGGACGCATTTCAAGATGGATAGTCAATCTAGCCCAGTTCGATGTAAGGTTTATGCCACAAAAAGCTATTAAAGGGTCCGTGGTGTCAGACTTTCTAGCAGATTTTCCAATAGAAGACTCGACGCCAATACAAGACAATGAATTTCCAGATGAAGACCTAATGGTCACTGAAGATGATACTTGGACCTTGTATTTCGACGGAGCCTCAAACCAAAAGGGATGTGGCGTCGGAGTACTGCTAGTATCACCTAAAGAGGAGCACGTTCCAATCTCCATAAAGCTTGATTTCGACGTTACCAACAACGCTGCTGAATATGAAGCATGCGTGGTAGGCCTTGAAACAACTTTGGCATTGGGAGTGAAGAAGTTAAGAATATTTGAAGACTCTTCTTTGATCATCAATCAGATATCTAAAAGGTGGAAAGTAAGGAGCGAAAGCTTATCCCCTTACCAAACCTATCTGGAAACTGTTACCGATCAGTTAGAGAAGGTAGAATACACATATATACCTAGAGAAGAAAACCAATTTGCCGATGCCTTGGCGAGATTAGCCTCAATGGTTAGGATTCCCACGGAAATCGAGCAAATGCATCTAACTATCAAAAAAAGGCACAAACCAGCATATATCCAGGCTATAGAAGACGACGACTTGATCCAAGAGGAAGAAGAAGAAGAAGAAGAACCATGGTACACGGACATACTCAACTATGTCACCAATGGAGAATACCCTCCTCATGCTGACAAAAGAGCAAAGCGAGCATTAAGACTTTTGGCTTCTCAATATGTACTCATAGACAACGAGCTACATAAAAGGGTACCTAAAGGTCGAGCTCTCTTATGTGTAGGAAAGATGGATGCACAAAGAGTAATTGTTTAGGGTAATTTTACCCCGCCACGTGGTCCAATCAGAGGATGACACATGTCAGCCTCAGGATGGCCCAAAGTGGACCAATCCCTGCTTGACACGTGTCACTCCAGAAATAAAGGGAAAATGGCGGCCTTCAGGCCCAAATCCCGAGGACGCCGCAAAATGGCGCAGCCCACCAATGATTAGGGTTCCGTAACCTAATTAGGGGCACAATTTCCAAAGACCCTATAAATAGGGAGATGTCCCTCCTTTTGAGGGCACGTTTTATCATTGATTACACATTTTACTCTTTGATAGAGACATCCTGAGCTTGGAATCCGATCAGATCCCTACCTAAATTTCCGCACCTTTTTTCTCCCTTCAAGTTTCTAACTTGTGCGTCGGAGGCGGAGCACCACCCAACTAGTGTCTCCGTTTGTTTTGCAGGTACAGTTCACCCCGGATCAGTCTTCGTGTCGTAACTCTCCCGAGGGACAAAAGTACCCAAAACATTTGGCGCCGTATGTGGGGAGAGTACCTCGAAGATGGTTCAAGAGTCTGTACCCCCTAACCGTCTGGGCGAAGACCCAGAAGTCTTTACAGACCATGAGGAGGATGAAGATCCTCAGGTCGAAACCTTTACAGCCGAAGACGGCTCTCTCAGAATCAAGCGCATCCGGCCCAGAGATACTCTGGAGCGAGGTGCCTCCCAGGCGGGTCCGAGCAGTCCCACTGGGCAGCCGGAAGGGGAAACCCAAACGGCAGCTAGATCAGCCCCTGTCACCCGAGACGAACTCATGAGATTCATGACAAGTTTCAAGAGTGAAATTAAAGAGCTGATCACCAAAATCCTGGCTGGCCCAAGTAAAGGTCAGTCGGCGAAGAAGACTCCTCCAGAGAAGAGGAAGTCAATCAGAAACCGGCAGCCCACTCCACATCCAAAGGAGAAGGCATCCGAGACCATTGATTGGTCAAGAATTCTCCTTCCTGAGAAGAATACCAATAACACTCGCCGGACTCAGCAGCCGGTGAGAAGTAAAAAATCAACTCTGGATGCCCGGGAGATCATAAACCGGAAGAGAAACCAATCGCTGTCTGAGTCGGCTTCAACGTCGAACTTTCCAGACAGCTTCAACAAAATTTCTACAGGGAGTGCACCCTCCTTGCATGAGAGTCAGACAAGCGGTAATACCGTCCATTCTGGCCCTCACATGATTGGAGCTGTACTGTATGTGCCTACTCAGGCTTACGGACAGTATCCTCCTCACTTCATGCAGCCGGCCTTCTTTGGAGGTCAGGCGGCATATCCAAATGTCCAGCCATTGGACTGGCAGCTTCGTCTACTGCGCCTGGGTGAACATCCTTCTGCGTTCACCCGGGAGATAACTGAGGCGGCCCAGCCTGCCAAGGTTAAGAATGTGTTGGTTGGTACCTATGATGGTACCACTAACCCGGAAGACCACCTTATGGCTTACACCAACCTCATGTATCTGCAGGGATTGGATGATGCCACTTGGTGTCGGTGCTTCTCGGCTACATTGAAGGGCATTTCCCAACAATGGTTTGGCAATTTTCCAGTCGGGTCCATCGATAGCTTCAGGAAGCTCGCCTTCCTGTTTGCTTCCAACTTCTCAATGAACATCCCTGCTAAGAAAAAAAAGCCTTGATTTGAGCACTGTTAAGCAGGGGGAGAGAGAAGGGCTGCGCTCATATGTCAGGCGGTTCAATCTGATAAGAATTCAGATTCAAGGACTGTCTGACGAGGTAGCTTTTACAAACTTTTTCAAGGGTGTGAGAGACGGTTCGACTTTTAAGTTCGACCTAGTCAGAAAAGGGGCTTTCACCTTACAGGCGCCCCTGAGGGAGGCGGAAAGCTACATCCAAGCTACCAATCTCTGCTCGCCTGGTAGCCAGTCGGACGCCAAGAAGTCTGACAAACAGAAAGACAGCCGGTCAGCTCAGCCGGCCAAAAACAAAGAAGAGAGCAAGAAAAGAAAAGAAGTCTGGGCGGTTACTGACTCTGACCAGCCGTCCCAGAAGAAAAAGAAAGAATTTAAACCGTACGCCCCGAAGTACGAGTTTAATAAAGACTACAACTCCATCCTCATGGAGGTAAAGGACCGGCTGTCCATTGAGAAGCCGAATCCTATGAAGAGTTATGTCCAGTCACGGAACAAGAATAAATTCTGTCAGTTCCATGAGGAGGTCGGCCATGACACCAACGACTGCTTCAGTCTTCAGCGTGCGTTGGACCGTCTGGCTGACAAAGGGCTGTTGAAGTCCTACATTTCTAAGTCCCCAGCCGGGGCAAAAAAGAAAAACAAGGGTCAGTCCTCCAAGACTACCCCCCAGCCTGCTAGTAGTTCGGATACCGACAAGGAGCCGGTCTACACTATAGCAGGCGGGTACTCATGTGGCGGCCCTACCATCCGAGGCACCAAGAGACATCTTCGAAAGATGGACAAAGATGATGATGAGCAGGCGTCTGCCAGCTCTTCCTTCCCAGACGTCTTGATCACTGAGAAGGATATGGGGTAGCGTCCGCTGCCCTCATGATGACCCGGTGGTCATTGAATGTAAGGTTGCCAACCAGCTGGTTGGACGGATCCTTATAGACACCGGCAGCTCATCAGACATCATCGCCTCCGGTGCCTGCAAAAGCTGAAATACAATGTCAGCAGCATGCATCCGGTCACCCACCCCTTGGTTGGTTTTGGGGGTGGGATGGTCTACCCAGCCGGAAGAATTGACTTACCCATCCGGCTGGGAGAGAAGGGCCAAGGACGACATATTGTCGTCAGATTCTTGGTCGTTGAGGAGTTGACCGCCTACAACATTATCCTTGGTCGGCCGACCCTCAACGTAGCCAACGCAGTAATCATCCCATCTCTCATGCTCATCAAGTGTTGGGGTTTGGTGAGTCCGACTCACCGCGGAAACAACCCCGACCCGAGGAACCACTCGCAATAATTAAAATCATTAAGCATAAATAAATAATCACAAAGAAAAGATAACGAATCTTACCCTCGAAGCGAGCTTCGCCCAAAAATCGGGGCTCTTACTTGAAAGCTACGAGCACGTCAAGCGCCGCGCCTCCGACGGTATCCACCCACAAAAAGGCGAACACAACTTTAAGGTCCGCTACCTTGGGGTTAGCAAGGTCCGACCAAAACCCGAGTGTTATATGAGTTTAAGAGTTTTCCCAAAAATTATGGAATGCTCTTTTTAACTCCCACTCAAGCACTTTACTCCAAATTCCAAGGTTGGTATTTATAGAGGAAAGCATGAGTGGGAATTTCTATCCCATCAATGTGGGATCATGAAATTCCACAAATTAATTTAAAGATAAATTAAATTAAAATTGCAAACTAATAATAAATCTACAAGTGGCATTACCATGTGAGATGGGTTGGTGAGGACCACATGGAGAGTAGGGGACCATACTTGCTCCCCACTCAATACTCTCCTTGTGCCACATGTCCTCTCCCACATGCTCCCATATTCCATGCTTCCCCTTAATCCACAACCCAATGGCCCGAGCCAAGCCACGAGCCAAGCCCGAGCCCGGCTCGAGCCCAGCCCGCACCCAACTGCTGCTGTGGCGCGGTGCGGCTGCTGCTGTGCTAGCGTGCCTAGCCGCAGAAGCTAGCTGCTGCACGCACCACGAGCTGCGGCTGCTAGCTGCTGCTGGCCGTGGCTGCTAGCACGGTGCGCTAGCACGCACCAGCCAGCCATGCTAGGCTCGGCTTGGTGTTTGCTAGCCACCTTTGCTAGGACATTTTTGCCCCTAGCATTCGGATGCTCGGGGCACTCCGATGCTAGGGGTATTTTAGGAATATGGTCGATTTATTATTATTTTTGTGCGTCTCGTCCTTTATTATTTTGACTCGACTTCCGACGATCGGTTTCGACGCTCTAAGCTCGAATTACCGACGTCTAAATATTTAACAATCGGGCGACGAATTAATTTCTTCCTAATTAATTCGTTGAGTTGGTTCGTATATTTTGCTTGGGTGTGACCCGAAGGGTTCAGTTAAGATTAAGCTGTAATATTAATTATATTAATATTACTGATCGGAAGCGGCCTCCACCCAGGCATTCCGATCACTTGACCTTACTGAATATATTAGCTTTCTAATAATTCTGAACCTGCTATCAGAATAATACACTTGTTTGAAGGACACCATTCCTTTCAATCTCCCACTTGTCCTTCTGGACAAGTGTGCATTTAGTGTATAGCCCTTATCCTATGTCTCTTCATGTCTCTTCATGAACTACAGAGTAAGATTACTAGTCATCTCTGTTACGTCCAGAAGTGTTTCTCAAAATCCGAGTTTGACTGTCAATAAGCAGATGATTTCTAAAATCCATCTGAGCACGGCCATGCATTTTTCACAGTCTCGCTCATCGAGAGGCCTTGTAAACACAAGACATGTTCCCTATTATTAGTAGGGGACATTTCCAGTCTTGTAATGTAGCTTCTCTTACTAAGAGGACTCACCCTCCTGATATCTGTCTTTATAATCCCCAGTTACGGCAGACGTTTGGCGGATACCAAAGCGGACCAGTACTCAAACAAGAGATCTCCCACTACTCATGGTCAAAGGAAAAGTGTTCCGATAGTAATAATGAGAAAATACTTATGACGATTTTTAAATCTCTTAAAGTATCCTCATAGGTCAATCCAGTATGGTTCTAAACCAATACCTGTGCAAATGATTTATATCCTCATAGCACAAGAAACGGTGCTACAAATAATACTACACACTAATCTCTGATGGTCATTAATCGTCCACAAAATATGACCTTGATTAGGGATAATTTTCGATTAAAATATTCAATGTTCACTTAATAGGTGTTTCTTTATCCAAGCCATTGACTTGATACCCTATTTTGAATATTTATTAAAATCGAAGGGACTCATTATTTAATTCTAAACCACAATTAAATAGAGACGGAGTGATTTAAATTGCATGAAAAATTTAATTACTCCAAAACTGAATGGTTCATCATGGTGTTTTACATCAACATTGTTCAAAATTTGATTAAAACACTATAATATGGAATTCAAAGCCAGTTCACGACATGCTTGATTCCCATTACCTCAATGTGTTTGTTGTTCTTCACTTGAGACAAAGGTTTAGTAAGTGGATCGGCTACATTGTCATCCGTTCCAACTTTGCAAATTCTGATTTCACCTTCTGACTTCCATTCTCGAATCATATGAAATCGCCTCTGGACATGTTTGACCTTCTGATGTTCTCGTGGCTCTCTAGCCTGAGCAATAGCTCCATTGTTGTCACAATAGAGGTCTATTGGACCCTTGATGGAGGGTACAACACCAAGTTCATCAATGAACTTGCGAATCCAAACTGCCTCCTTGGCTGCCTCAGATGTTGCCAAGTACTCGGCTTCAGTTGTAGAATCAGCGGTTGTGCTTTGCTTTGCACTCTTCCAACTAAACGCTCCTCCATTGAGACAGAATATGTATCCTGATTGTGACTTGAAGTCGTCTCTGTCTGTCTGGAAGATTGCGTCGGTATATCCCTCAACAACCAATTCATCTTTACCACCATAGACCAGGAATTTATCCTTGTTCCTTTTCAGGTACTTTAGAATATTCTTGGCCGCAGTCCAATGCGCCTCTCCTGGGTCTGATTGGTATCGGCTCGTAGCACTTAAGGCATACGATACATCCGGCCTAATACATATCATGGCATACATGATTGATCCAATAAGCGAAGCATACGGAATTCGACTCATCCTTTCTCGCTCATCAGGTGTCTTTGGACACTGCTTCTTGCTTAAGGTTATGCCATGTGACATGGGTAGGTGCCCTCTCTTGGCTCCTTCCATTTGGAATCGAGCCGGTACCTTATCGATGTAAGTACTCTGACTCATTCCTATCATCCTTTTTGATCTATCCCTATAGATCTTGATGCCTAATATGTACTGAGCCTCTCCCAAGTCTTTCATTGAAAAACATTTCCCGAGCCAAGCCTTTACAGACTCTAGCAATGGAATGATATTTCCAATGAGAAAAATGTCATCGACATATAAGACTAGGAAGGCGATGTCACTCCCACTGACCTTCTTGTAGACACAAGACTCATCTGGATTCTTGATAAAACCAAACTTACTGATGGCTTCATCAAATCGCAGATTCTAACTTCTGCTTGCTTGCTTTAATCCATAAATGGACTTCTTAAGCTTTCATACCTTCTTAGGATTATTCTGGTCGACAAAACCTTCAGGCTGTGTCATATACACAGTTTTTTCCAAAATCCCATTGAGGAAGGCGGTTTTGACGTCCATCTGCCATATTTCATAATTGTAATATGCAGCAATCGCTAGAAGAATTCGAACGGACTTAAGCATAGCAACTAGAGAAAAGGTTTCATCATAATCAACGCCGTGAATTTGCCTGTAAACTTTTGCTACCAGCCTTGCTTTGTAAATAAATACATTTCCATCTTTGTCGGTTTTCATCTTGAAAATCCATTTACATCCGATAGGTTTGTAACCTGTGGGTAAATCAACCAAGTCCCATAATTAATTTTCAAACATGGAGTCCATTTCGTATTTCATGGCCTCTTGCCATTTTGCAGAGTCGGGGCTCGTCATAGCTTGCTTGTAGGTTGCCGGCTCATCTCCATCCACTACTAGGATGTCCTGATCTTCGGTTAATACAACACCGAGATATCTGTCAGGTTGAGATCTTGGCCGAGTCGACCTACGTAGGGTAATGGACTGAGCATTTGCATTGTCGGGTTGACTTTGCATATTTTTACTTTGACCAATTTCAACAGTTGCTTGGTAAGCACTTTGATTGTCAACTTGTCCTTGTTGCTCGTCCTCTCGAACTTCATCGAGTTTGATTTTCCTCCCACTTGTCATTTTGGAGAGATGCTCCTTCTCCAAGAAGACACCATCACGAGCAACAAACACTTTGTTCTCGGATTTTTTGTAGAAGTAATACCCTTTGGTTTCTTTTGGATAACCCACAGAGTAAACCTTGTCATATTTCGGATGAAGTTTGTCAGAAATGAGTTTCTTGACATATGCTTCGCATCCCCAAATCTTGAGAAAAGACAACCTTGGCGGTTTGCTTGTCCATAATTCATATGGAGTCTTTTCCACTGCTTTTGACGGATCACGATTTAGTGTGAGTGCCGCAGTTAAAAGTGCATGTCCCCAAAAAGAGATTGGAAGTTCACTAAGACCCATAGTAGATCGGACCATGTCTAACAGGGTTCGATTACTCCTTTCATATACTCCATTCCATTGAGGAGTTCCCGGAGGTGTCAACTCTGAAAGTATTCCATGTTCTTTCAGATGGTCATCAAACTCTTGGCTCAAATATTTTCCACCTCGATCCGATCGAAGCGCTTTGATTTTCTTGCCGAGTTGGTTTTCAACTTCTTTCTGAAATTCTTTGAATTTATCAAACGATTCAGATTTTTGCGACATTAGATAGACATAACCATATCTACTAAAGTCGTCCGTAAAGGTTATGAAATACCGATAACCACTCCTTGCGGGTGTACTCATTGGTCCACATACATCGGTGTGTATTAGTCCCAACAAGTCATCGGCCCTTTTTCCTAATTTGGAGAATGGTTGCTTTATCATCTTGCCTAATAAACATCCTTCGCAATTCTCAAAGGATTCTAAATCAAATGAGTCAAGAATACCTTCTTGTAGAAGTTTCTTGATGCGTTTGATGTTAATGTGGCCAAGGCGACAATGCCACAAGTAAGTTTGACTAGACTGTGTAGTCTTAGCTTTCTTTGCAGGATTATTAACGTTATAAATTTCCTTGTCTAGTGATAACACATAAAGACCATTTTCTGAATGTGTCGTACCATATTAAACATTATCGAGATAAAATGAACATGTTTGGTCTTTAACTCGAAATTCAAAACCTTTGGCGTCTAACGCCGAAATTGAAATGATGTTTTTAACACAATAAACATTTTCAAGTTCCAAAACTAGCCCCGTGGGCAAAGAAAAACTAATAGATCCTATGGAAATAGCACCAATCCTTGCTCCATTTCCTACCCGGAGCTCGATCTCTCCCTTCGCTAGCCTCCTAGTGTTCCTTAATGCCTGTGAATTGGAACAAAGGTGTGAGCCACATCCGGTATCTACTACCCATGAAGCCGAGCTAGTGAAGTTAAAGTCTATAACGTAAATACCTGATGTAGAAGCAACGGTTCCGTTCTTCTTATCTTCCTTGAATTTGAGGCAGTCTCTCTTCCAATGTCCCTTCTTCTTGCAATAGAAGCATTCGGAATCAGACTTAGAAGATGCTACATTTTTCTCCTTGTTGTCTTTGGTAGCTTTCGGCTTAGGCAGAAAGTTCTTCTTCCCTTTCCCCTTGAAGCCCTTATTCCTTTTGCCCGCCCTTTTGAACGGCTTACCCTTCTTAATCATGAGCATATCATGCTTTCCCTCATCCTTAAGCGTCTGCTCAGCTTGCTTCAACATCCTATGAAGCTCGGTGAGGGTTTTCTCCATGCTATGCATGTTGTAGTTCATCTTGAACTGGTCATAGCCTTTGTGAAGGGAATGGAGAATGATGTCAATAGCCATTTCAGTTGAATACCCCGCATCAAGCCTTCCCATGTTCTCAAATAATCCGATCATTTTGAGCACATGTGGGCTGACTGGCTCTCCTTTCTTGAGCTTAGTCTCAAGGATCTACCCGTGGGTTTCAAACCTTTCAGTTCGAGCCTGCTCTTGAAACATATTCTGTAACTCAGAAATGATCTCATAGGCCGATTCCTTCTCGAAGAAGGTTTTCTGAAGTTCAGGAGACATAGTGGCTAGCATTACGCACTTGACATCCCGATCGGCTACTTGCCATCGGTTAAGGGCCGCTTGAGTTACCTCCTCGTTGGGAGCCTCGGGCATTTCCTCATCAAGGACATACTCTTTCTGTTCTTGCATAAGAACGATGCGCAAATTCCTTTGCCAATCAAGGAAATTGGTACCACTCAACTTCTCCTTGTCGAGAATTGAGCGTAATGAAAACTGGTTGTTTGAGGTTGAAGACATGATTCTACAATTGAAAGAATTTTAATGAAAAACCATTCAAAATTACTTAAATAAGATTGAATTTTATTCATGCAAATTTTCAATACTTATTTAACGTCTTATTCACACGTAAAATTTGTCCCTATTTTGTGAAAATAAGGCAATTCCAAGATCCGAAGAAACAAAGAGTGTTTAAGCATGCTTTGGCTTGTCTTAAACACTCAATCTTCTAGGGTAAGCATTGTCTTGCTAATGGCTCTAAGCCACTCTTGGTTAGACAATCGTCGCATCTAATGCATCTTTAACGATGTATCTCTTTTGCCACGGTATGTGACTCATGTGAGGACTCCTCACTCATACCGATGAGTTAAACCAAAACCAATGTGCACACCCAGTGTGCCTTATGCCCCTTGGAGAAGTGATGGCACCTCGCTTTGGCGTAGCCTACCATCACCATCGTCCGGTTAGTAAGTGTTGTTTTGGAAAGGCAAGTTTGACTCAATATTATTAGGGACCTAGGATTTCTATGTTGGTTGATTTAAGTGAACTTAACTAATCATCGCAACATCAAGAAAACCTAAACATGAATCTAACGAATAATTCACACACATATATATATAAGCATAAAATATAGAGCGAAATTATAGATGCATATTGGCAACTAGCATGACCCCTTGAAATCTTCATATCTTCAAAAGGTCTTCATTTGCAATTCAAGGCTTTGTCTTCCAAGATACGCCGTCTTCAAGACTTAACCAAACTATGCAAAAACTAGTGTCTACAACTAGGAATAATCTAAATATTAAAGTACAAAAATACTTAACGGTGCGTAGACCGTATTTAGATTTACAAAAATACATAACGACACGCAGTCCGTATTTTCTATCCTAGTCGGGTCCCACTAGTTGCCATTTCATAAAACCTGTGAGAGAGAATATATATATTCCATTCATCCATTCACTATTTGAGAATGGCCCATGCAATTTACAAATTTAAAACAAAGTAAAAATGCAATTAAACAACGCGCGCACTAGTAACTAATCTAGGTGGTTAATCCGATTAACACGCCTAATTAAAACTAGTCAAAGTTGTTTAACCGATTATATAATTTACGTCATTAATAATTGAAGCTCCCACTAAATTCCGCATTTTCCTTAATTAATCTAATTAATTAAGTCGGTAGCACCCAAACTTGTCAAAATGAAATTTTGCCAATACCGCTCAAAACCGAGGCCTAGCCTCCCAAAATTTTAATTAAAAAAACAAAATTAATTAAAATAAGTAAAACGGCAAAAAAATTAACATCAAGCCTTACTACGGCTAGTCACCTCACCGCACCAAGCATACGCACACGCCAAAAAACGAACACACGACCCACGGCCGCGAGCTGCTGCCACGGCACAGCCGCGCGTGGCTGCTGCAACCCGCGTGCTGCTGCCGCGCGTGTGATGCTGTCGTGCGTGGCTACTGCCGCGCGTGTGGCCGCAAGAAAGGCGGCGCTGCCACCTTGGCAGCCACATATGGGCTGCTATGCAGCCCGGCTCGCCAAGGTGGTGCATTGCCTCGTTTTGCGTGCCACGCCCTCGGGATTTGATCCCTTTTCGCGAGACAAAAATAATTAATTCTAAATTAATTTTAGAACTAATTTAGAGAGCAAAATAAAATTTTAAACAAGTCTAACTTAATAAAATTTTCAAAGTGCAAATAACCAAAATAATTCCAAGAACCATTCTTAATTAAATTGGTTTAGCTTGGTGCAACATAAAATTGAGGCAATTTCTCACTTTCAATTTAATCAATTTAAATTAAACTTGAGAATTTGACAAAGTAAAGGGAAGTTGGAAAAATATGAACTTTAATGTTCAAATGAAAATTCCAACATCTAAATTTTGTGAATCCTTGAAAATTATATCTTCCAACATGAAGATAACCAAATGTCTATCACAAAAATCGAAACTTTATGTTTCCAATCAACTCAAAATGTTTGAAACAACAAAGTTTAACACAAAATAACATGGAATTTAGTGGTTTTTTAAAGTTTCAATCACTTATCACAAATAAAGATTGAATCTTTAACACTTAGGAAGCCTCAAAAATAAAACTTTCACACTAAAAAGCAATTAGTTTGCAATTATGTGAAAATAAATCAACCTTTAAGCATCAAATACTACCAAGTAATTGTGCTTTAAGGGGACATAAAAATGCAGAAAATAATGCAAACAATCAACCATATAATCAACAATTTATGCCATTAATTTCAACGTTAGAAAAGACTAAAAAATTTTCGTCAAAAACGAAAACCCCCTCGAAAAAGGCATTTCTGGTCAGAATTTGGCTAAAATCACAGTTCCCTTGGGGATAAAAACCTTTCCAGAACACGTTTTCCATCCAAAATTCACTAGTCTTAGGCGAAAATCTGGGTTCTGGGCTAAACTCGACATTAAAAACGGGATTAAAATAAATAAAAACCGAGCTACTAATCTAATTAGCAACTTAAACCAGAAAATTAAGCCAAAATAAAACTTGAAAACATGACTATAAAATTAAACGAACCTGGCTCCGATACCGCTGTTGAGGTTTGGTGAGTCCGACTCACCGCGGAAACAACCCCGACCCGAGGAACCACTCGCAATAATTAAAATCATAAAGCATAAATAAATAATCACAAAGAAAAGATAACGAATCTTACCCTCGAAGCGAGCTTCGCCCAAAAATCGGGGCTCTTACTTGAAAGCTACGAGCACATCAAGCGCCGCGCCTCCGACGGTATCCACCCACAAAAAGGCGAACACAACTTTAAGGTCCGCTACCTTGGGGTTAGCAAGGTCTGACCAAAACCCGAGTGTTATATGAGTTTAAGAGTTTTCCCAAAAATTATGGAATGCTCTTTTTAACTCCCACTCAAGCACTTTACTCCAAATCCCAAGGTTGGTATTTATAGAGGAAAGTATGAGTGGGAATTTATATCCCATCAATGTGGGATCATGAAATTCCACAAATTAATTTAAAGCTAAATTAAATTAAAATTGCAAACTAATAATAAATCTACAAGTGGCATTACCATGTGAGATGGGTTGGTGAGGACCACATGGAGAGTAGGGGACCATACTTGCTCCCCACTCAATACTCTCCTTGTGCCACATGTCCTCTCCCACTTGCTCCCATATTCCATGCTTCCCCTTAATCCACAGCCCTATGGCCCGAGCCAAGCCACGAGCCCAGCCCGAGCCCACCCCGCACCCAGCCCGCACCCAGCTGCTGCTGTGCTAGCATGCCTAGCCGCGGCAGCTAGCTGCTGCTGGCCGTGGCTCCTAGCACGGTGCGCTAGCACGCACCAGCCAGCCATGCTAGGCTCGACTTGGTGTTTGCTAGCCACCTTTGCTAGGACATTTTTGCCCCTAGCATTCGGATGCTCGGGGCACTCCGATGCTAGGGGTATTTTGGGAATATGGTCGATTTATTATTATTTTTGCGCGTCTAGTCTTTTATTATTTTGACTCGACTTCCGACGATCGGTTTTGACGCTTTATGCTCGAATTACCGACGTCTAAATATTTAACACTCGGGCGACGAATTAATTTCTTCCGAATTAATTCATCGAGTTGGTTCGTATATTTTGCTTGGGTGTGACCCGAAGGGTTCAGTCAAGATTAAGCTGTAATATTAATTATATTAATATTACTGATCGGAAGCGGCCTCCACCCAAGCATTCCGATCACTTGACCTTACTGAATATATTAGCTTTCTAATAATTCTGAACCCGCTATCAGAATAATACACTTGTTCGAAGGACACCATTCCTTTCATCAAGTATGAGAGGGATGACGGCACTATGGGTTCCCTGAATGGGGATCAGAAGACGGCCCGAGAGTGTTATCTCTCAGCCGTCCGAGATACCGTGGCCCCAGGCGGTCAAGAACCCATAGACCTTGACAATGTCAAGGATGCCGACCCAGCTCCTGCCCCACCAGCAGCCGGAAAGAAAAGAAAGGCACCTCTGCTGGTGGAGGTGAAGAAAGAGAAAAAATAGAAATCACTGGCCGGTGAACGGTCAGATGAGCTCCGTCCCCAACCGGCTGGCGAAAGCATTGATCTCGTTCTGGATGACAGTCGTCCAGAGCGTACTGTTAAGGTTGGGACGGTTGCTCATGCTACCTTGGGTGCAAGCTTGCACCTTCTGCTGAAGGAATTCAAAGACATTTTTGCCTTTGAAGTGGAAGAGATGCCAGGCGTCAGTCCAGATCTCGCTGTCCACAAACTCGCCGTGGACCCCAAAAAGAAGCCCATCCGGCAAAAGAAAAGAAACCACGGCGAGGAAAGAAGTCAGTCGGCAGCTGCCGAAGTCAAAAAGATGCTAGACGCCAGGTTCATTCGGCCTTGTAATTTTCCCGACTGGGTGGCCAATGTGGTCCTTGTTAAGAAACCGATCTCAACAAGGCATGTCCAAAGGACAGTTACCCGCTTCCAAAGATCGTAAGTCTGGTCGACTCTACAGTCGGTCACGCCTTGATGAGTTTTATGGATGCCTACTCCGGCTTCCATCAAATACCCCTGTGGAAGAAAGATCAAGAGAAGACGGCCTTCGTCACTGATCAGGTGTTATTCTGTTATACCGTGATGCCGTTTGGCTTGAAAAATGCGCCTGCCACTTTCCAACGGATGATTAATACGGTCTTCATTAATCAGATTAGGAGGAATGTGGAGGCGTACATTGATGACATGATAGTCAAATCCAAGCTACAGACGGATCACCTTGCTGATCTCCAAGAAACATTCACCACCCTCAGGCGGCACAAGGTTATGTTAAATCCTAAGAAATGCGTCTTTGGTGTTGAGTCTGGGAAGTTTCTCGGATTCCTAATTGATCAAAGGGGGATAGAGGCTAACCCTGAAAAGATACAGGCGGTGATAGACATGAAGTCACCCCGTTCTGTCAAGGAAGTGCAGAGGCTCACCGGTTGTCAGGCCGCCTTGGGGAGGTTCCTCAGCCGGTCAGGCGACAAATGCCTCTACTTCTTCCAAGCAATCAGGAAGAAGACCAGATTTGAATGGGGGGATGAGGCTGAGGCGGCATTCCAGAGGTTGAAAGAGCATTTACATTCTCTACCTAGGCTGGTCAGCCTGTTGCCTAGGGAGACGTTGTATATGTACTTAGCCGTCTCACATCATGCCCTCAGTGCCGTTCTCCTTGCTGAGCGAGACGACGTGCAGCTCCCGGTTTACTTCATTAGCCATGTTCTCAAAAATGCTGAACTCTGGTACCCCATGGTTGCAAAATTTGGCCTCGCTTTGTATATGGCATTCAAAAACTGAAGCCCTACTTTCTGGCACACCTGGTGGTGATTTACACCGACCAGCCACTCAAGCGGCCAATGTCTACCTTGGACTCATCCGGGAGAATGTTGAAATGGGCTATTGAAATGCAAAGTCTTGAAATCACTTACGAACCAAGGAAGGCAGTGAAAGGTTAGGCGTTTGCCGACTTCATTGTTGAAATGACCCGTTCGGTGGCTCCGAATAATCTTGATCAGGTTTGGAAAGTGTATGTAAACGGGAGCTCTACTAAGAACGGCTGTGGTGCAGGCGTAATTTACGAGTCTCCTGAAGGGGACAGATTTGAGTATGCACTACGCTTCAAGTTTCAGCCCTCTAACAATGAGGCGGAATATGAAGCCCTGCTAGCCGACATTCGCATGTGTAAGGCGGCAGGGGCCATGAAAATTGACGCCTACTCTGATTCTCAATTGGTTGTTAGCCAGTATGAGGGAAGCTACGAGGATACTCATCCGGCTATGATTAAATATCTTCAGGCATTCAAAGAAGAGACCAAGGCACTTGAGGAATTCCGTCTGAGTCAAGTGCCTAGGTCAAAAAACAACTAGGCGGATGCATTGTCAAAACTGGTGTCTTCCGCCTGCCATGATACGCCTCGGTCTGTCGTTTGGGAAGTTCTTGAAAAGAGAAGCATCTATGAAGATCCCATTGGAATTCTGGACCAAAGCTCTACCTGGATGGATGACATCTGGGCCTATCTCTCAGACGACACACTTCCTGATTCGCCACAGGAAGCAGCCGTCCTGAAGAAGCGAGCTGCAAGCTTCGAGTTGAAAAATGGAGAACTCTTCAAGGCGGGGTTTCTTAAGCCCCTGTTGAAGTGTGTCACCCTAGAAAAGGGGAAGGAAGTTCTCGAAGACTTGCACTCGGGATTTTGCGCCTCCCACATAGGCGACAGGTCCCTAGCCGTTAGAGCCAGACGACATTACTTTTGGCCCACTCTTGAGGCAGATGCCAAGGAGTTGGTGAAGAAATGTGACAAGTGCCAAAAGTTTGGCAAAATTATTCACCGTCCGGCTACTGATCTGACGGCCATCCACAACCCAATCCCGTTTGCAAAATGGGGCATGGACATTCTAGGTCCTTACACGCCTGCTCCAGGCGGAAAGCGCTACATCTTGGTGGCTGTGGATTATTTCACCAAGTGGGTGGAGGCTGAGGCGGTTAAAAACATCAAGACCTCAGACGTAATTTCCTTCATTTGGAAGAACATTATCACCCGGTATGGGGTACCTATGTCTATGGTGTTTGATAATGGTCCTCAGTTTGAGACGCCTCAGCTAAAAACTTGGTTGGGAGATCAGGGGATCTCAAGCTATTTTGCATCTGTTGGCCGGCCCCAAGCAAACGGCCAAGTTGAAGCCTTCAACAAACTCATCTCAGACGGCATTAAAAAGAAAATAGAAAGAGCCGGTGGCTTATGGGCAGAAGAATTAATCCATGTCCTATGGGCCATCCGGACAATAGCGAAAGGGGCAACCGGTGAAACCCCATTTCTCATGGTTTACGGTGCTGAAGCCGTCTTGCCCATCGAACATTACGAGCCGACTCTCAGAGTCATGCTGTATGATGAAGAGGCAAACTGGGAAGCAATGCGCCTGGCATTGGATTCACTCCCAGAACGCAGGGGCAACGCCGCCTTGCGTCATGAGATTTACCGTTTGAGAATGATTAGAGCCTACAACAAAAAAGTACACAAGCGTCCTTTGAAAGTTGACGACTTAGTGTTACGGAAAATGGAGGCAACCGGTAGGGCCAATGAGCTGGGTAAGCTAACTCCAAATTGGGAAGGCCCCTACCGGATCTATGAAGAAGCAAGGGATGGCACCTACCGCCTGGAAACCCCAGACGGCAGGCGTCTACCTAGAACTTGGAATGTAGACAATCTAAAAAAGTACTACTTTTGAGATTGTAAATTTTTTGTAAACAGTGAGTCAATTAATGAAGATCCAGACTTTGTTTGCAAAATTGAGTTATTGATTGATTAATCCATCCGGGTAATACCCAGGCGGATTCTTCTTTACCTAACTAAGTTTGACACTTAGAAAAGGTTACATTTATTGGTCCACCTGGGTAATACTCGGATCCCTTGTTTGTTTAAGTTTGATACTTTGTTTATTCAACTGCCTGATTATCTGCCTGGGTAATACCCAGACTGACCCGATTTGTTTAAAAAACTAAGTTCGATACTTAGTGTAAATTCAATACTGACTAAAAACTAAGCACAAAAATGTTTAGTGGCTATACAACCGGTCTCAAACAAAACCAGAGGCTAAAATGGCCGGATGGTTGCTCACTTTATAAAATCGCCTGTCCCAACATGGACAAAGGCGTCCGGCGACACCCCTCCGGGTGCAATCGTCGCAGAGAACAGACTATCTATCGGTTCTACGTACCTATGCAGACAACAAAAATTAAACGACCAAATTGGTCAACTCATAGCCGTCTGACCAAAATAACCTATGAAGAATGAATTAAGTTTCCGGATACTGGATGCCCATAGGCATCAGTCGGTTACCGGCTGAAGTTCTCACTTAGGTTATTTATTCCAAAATTGCACTTCCCACCCCAATTGGGGCAAAAGAGTTGTTCAATGGCTATGAAATCTCTACCAAGACGGACAAACGCCGTCTGTGTAGTGACTGAAACGCCTGTTGGTGTACGGATGTGCACTTGGTTTGGGGCAATCACTACTGTGATTGATTGACTTACAAACGTATCATGTTCTTCGCAGCATCAGACGTTTTCAAGTCAATCAACCAACTCCACTTGAAACCAATCACACAGGACAGCCAGACTATTGACTAGCTAGGCAAAAAATCGCCGCATGCTTTTGATAAGTTAGGCAAAATGAAAAATTAAAAATTTGCACAAAATAAAAATTCAACTTCAAATGCAAAATGATCAAAACCGACTCAGTCGGTGCATTTCATAAAAGTCCACCCAACCAAACGGTTGTAGCGGATCAAATGTTAACCGGACCCCGTCCGGGAAAAAGAAATTGTTAATTAACCCGGATCCTTAGCCGGTAAATACAAGGAAACTCGGCACGCAGGCCGGAAAAGGTAAGTCTTGGCATACAGCCGCTGAATAAAAGAAAATAAAAGGAAAAGATTGGCATACTGCCGCTGAGTGGTCACTTCTGGCCTGCAGACGGAGCCTCCTGGTCCCCCTCCTCCTCACCATCTGAGGGTATCTCTTGCGCTTCACCAGGACCAGGAAGCTCAGGCACGGACGACTCATTGTTGGAGTTGACCCAGACTTCGAAAGAGGCAGGCTCTGGCTCGCCTTGTTCTCTCAAGTACACCACGTACTCGGCATAGCTGTGCGCCATTGCCCAGATGCTATAATCCGCGTCTAGGTACAAGGCAGCCCAGGCAATCTTCATACGGGCGTAATTGTCAGCGTCACTCTCAGCAACAAGGTGGTTTTGCTCCGCCTCCAGGGTTGCTGCAAAGTTCTTCTGAGCCTGAGCAGCCTCCTTCTCCAGCTTTTGAACCTTGGCCTTCAGTTTGGTGTTCTCTTCGGAAACACCTTTAAGTGTGCCAAGGTCCGTCTGGGCCTTCTTGAGCGCCTCATCAGCCTTCTTGGCGCTCTCATCCGCCTTCTTCTGGGCCTCCTCCGCCGCCTTCTTAGCCGTCTCAGCATCCGACGCCTGCTGTTTGGCCGTCTCCAGATCCGCCTCCAGCTGCTGGATTCTAGACGCCTGTGTCATAATTATTGCTTTAGTTTCAAGTTCATTTACGATAATCGAGTGTAAAGCAATATTATCAGCGTCTATGGCGGACTTCTTGGCCCTTTTTACCTCTTCCCGTTTGCGGGAATAAGGACGTTTGAGCCTGTCCACCCACAGCATGGCCTGCAAAAAGTCAGGCAGCATAAGTATGGCAGGCGGGATAAGACATTTGGAAAAAATAAAATTGAATTGACAAGTTTCTTACCTCAGCCAGAAGGGATAGAATGCGTTCAAGATTGAATGTCTCTATCCCAGGGATATTGTCCTTATCCCTCTTCCGGACGGCTTCCAGCATGGCCTTGGCATGCTTCTGGACGTCTGGCCAGCGGAGAGATAGATCTACACCATAATCAATACGTGACGAGTGCGAAACTAAGGCAGCACCTATTTGTTGCCGACCGTCTGAGGATGACGTCTGTTGGGAGTGGGATTTCACCCATAAAGGCCACCCCAGCTCAAGCGGGGATTCAAAAGGGTTCTTACCTTCAGAGCCGGCCAAGCGAGAACCGCTTGCAGGCGTGGTGAACCCTGCGGCTGCTGATAAGGGGTTGACAAGATCAAGGCACACGCTGCCGCCTACCTTCTCGAGTCGCCCCGATATCCGCATCGTCTTAGCCTCGGCTGAGGCGCCAAGAGTTGATGCAGAGGTGGATTTTTTGATTTTGTTGAGAACGGCAGGGTTCTCCTCCCTAGCCCGTTTGAGTTGCTTCTCAAACGACTTTCCAACCTCTCCTCCCTGAAAAATAACCAAAGTTAAGGTTAGCATCCGGGAAAATGATTTTAAAGGATCAACGTATGAAAGGGTCAGGCGTTTGTTACCTTGGCCTTGAGTTCAGCCGCAGCTTTCTCCGCAAGATCCTTGCGGATGGTTGCAGAAGATCGTTTGGGAGTTTTCTCCGATTGCAGCATGTTTAGAGCTTCTTCTGCAAAAAGAAAGAAATTGGTCAATATCATAAGTCAATTTCGAGAGAAAAATACTACAGACGGTATAAACTCAAGCGCATACGTTATGTAAACATGTGCCCTAGCCCGCAGGCGGCTAGGAAACATTCATCCTTGAACCAGGCGCTCTTGGGGATCCAATTCTTGGGAACTTTTATTGTTTCCCCGGTTGACAGAGTTGCGTCTGTGAGGCCAAAAAAGTCTGCCTCAATTATCTTGTCAAAATCTTCCTCTGGGATCCGGGGAAGAGCGCACTTCCTGCCCAACAAGTCGGGCTTCTTATTGTACAGACGGAATTCATAATTTTCCCATCTGGTTGGGGCTGACATCAAGTAGAACCTGTGCTTCCAGCCATCGAACTTTGAGACCTTGTCCAAGGTCATCATATATTGCGGCTGCGTGGTTAGAGTGTACCACGCCCTCCAGCCGCCTGGGCTTCTGCTGAGATAGTGCATGCTTGCAAAAGCCTCCCAGCCGGGGTTAAGCCCCTGGAACTCGCAGGCGGCAGCATACCCCAGAATGTTGGTCCAGGAGTTGGGGGTAAGTTGCCAGACCCCAAGGCCGTAGGCTCTTAAAATTGCCTTCACCGCCTGGTGAAGGGGGAAGCGAAGGCAAGCTTTGAACGCCGCCTCATAACAGCCAAAATAGTTGTTGGCGTTCTGTTCATCGTCCTCCCAGGCGATGGTGCCATTCTCAGGCGGCACCCGGATCCTATACCCGTCTCCTAGCGGGTGCATTTTTCGTAAAATTCTTTAAGTTTTCTTCCATTTGGATCCGGTCCTTGGAAGAGACATGGATGCTGAAGGGATCATCCTTCTCGCTCCACTTTTTCCTTTTTTCCTCCTCGCTATCAGGAAGCGGGGGTAAGTCATCACTGCTTTCATAGGTAGAGGCGGAGCTGTCGCTCTCCGTCTCCTCCTCGCTATGACCCAAGGGGGCAGAGACGGCCTCGTCGCCGCCTTGGTCACACTCTTCCAAGAAAGAGTCAGCAGGGGTTGAAGGGGCGCGCAGAGGGGATCTCTCCAGAGCCGTCTGGTCTCCCTGACCAGACGTTTCTCCCTCAGGCGTTTGGCCGCCTGAGCCTTCGCTTTTGTAATTTGGATCCGTTGCCATCTGCATTGTCCGAGCCATGGTGTCCTGCACAGACACATAACTGGTCGAAATCCAAGGCAAAGGGTGGTCCCAACACCCCGAGACGGCACTCCCAGTCCTAGAATCAGCCGTCCCTGGTGACCGGCTGGACTCTAACCTAGGTTGTGCCGTGTGTGTTGGTGATATAGTGTTTATATAGTGTTTTATCCTCGTCCCGTGGTCGTTATTAGTAGTGTTTTTGGCTCTTTCGGGCCACTTTTATTACTAATTTGTGTGTTCTAGTGTTTTCGTAGTTTTAGTTGTATTTTACAGGAAATTGCACTCTTGGAGCATTTTCCCGGGCCTTATTGGATCGACTACGGAAGCTAGAAGGACACGACCACTTTTGGAGCCCAAGATCGGTGAGAGCCGGTGACTAAGGGCTTGGTAATTTGGATCACGAGGCATTTGGACCAAGTATTCGAGACCCGAGAGGAAATATGGATTGGGCAGAGAAATCTAGCCTAATCGAAGTTCAAGCCTCGAAGATGAAGATCGGGGCCAATCAGGCAAGCATACGCCCGATCGGGCGGCTGCGAGCATTAGTGCCCTCAAGGAAGAGGCGCGCCCGATCGGGTGAGCTAGGCTCGATCGGGCGCGGCACATCAGAAGAAGCATTTGAAAAAAGGCGGGCCCGATCGGGTGCCCCTTCGCCCGCTCGGGCGCGTGTTTTCTTAGGACCTGATTAAGTTTTGTTTTAATTTTTGTTTTAGGAGAAGTTTATATACGTTTTTGTACAGAATAAGTACTTACCTCTTTCTCTTAGACTTTCTCTCTCTACTTAGTATCTTTCTCTCTCTGAAATTCTCTCTAAACTTTTGTTCTTAATTCCTTCATTAATTCCATATTTACTTTGGTACAATTTCTTCCCTTTTCAATTTCAGCTATTTTAATTGTTTTCTTGTTATTGCTTTTAATTATTTATTTGATTGGTTTAGTTATGATGATTAGTGAGTAGTTTAATTCTAGGGTTTATGGGGATCCGTAATTAATATGAAGGGATAGTTTGTTATTATTGATTGTTAATATTGCATGATAATTTCCTATTAAATTGTTTTAATTCTTTGCAATTATATTATGAATCGAGCAGATGTAATTTGATTGTGAATGTTTAGCAATATTGAATTGATGAATCGAGCAGATGTTGATTTAATATTAAAGGCTATTTTTAATAGGAACTTAGGTCTAGTAAATCGCGAAAGCCTGTTAGATCTATGTTGATTAATAAATTGCGAGAGCCTATTAATCATGTTATCTGTGCATTGTTAATTATTAATTACTTCGTTCTATCCCGGAATATTAATTATTGGTGAACCTGTGACCCTAGGTTTCCTTATTATTGATTCTTTTCTCCCTAAACTTGTTCTTCGTAGTATAGAATTCTTACCTAAAAATATTGGTTACTTAGATAATGTAGAGTATAATAATTAATTAGAATTAAAAAGACATGTTTCCCTGTGGAGTTCGACCCTACTTCCCTATCTACCTTAGTTAGTGATTTAGGTAATTATTTTTTATTAGGGGATACGACTTTACCCTGTCAGAGATAGAGACGGTACCTTTGGATTTGATATCTGAAGGAAGGCAGGTCCGGCTGGGTCGTCGAAGAACAAACTTTCTTACTCGCGTCTGACTCAAACGGATGACTTCTGCTCTCTCAAAGTTTTTCTCTCTAGGAAATTTTTGTAAACGTACAAAATTATGAGGGTAAAATGACTATATATAGAGGGTAAATATGGGGGCATTTCCGTAATTTACTCGGAAGGTGAACGGTTACTTCTTTATGGTAAAATTATCGCCAACCTGAGTGTGACACGTGTCATAGATGCCACGTGGCGTGCCACGTCACATCTGTGAGGGGCAAATGTTTAGGGTAATTTTACCCCGCCACGTGGTCCAATCAGAGTGGCCCAAAGTGGACCAATCCCTGCTTGACACGTGTCACTCTAGAAATAAAGGGAAAATGGCGGCCTTCAGGCCCAAATCCCGAGGACGCCGCAAAACGGCGCAGCCCACCAATGATTAGGGTTCCGTAACCTAATCAGGGGCACAATTTCCAAAGATCCTATAAATAGGGAGATGTCCCTCCTTTTGAGGACACGTTTTATCATTTATTACACATTTTACTCTTTGATAGAGACATCCTGAGCTTGGAATCCGAGCAGATCCCTACCTAAATTTCCGCACCTTTTTTCTCCCTTCAAGTTTCTAACTTGTGCGTCGGAGGCGGAGCACCACCCAACTGGTGTCTCCGTTTGTTTTGCAGGTACAGCTCACCCCGGATCAGTCTTCGTGTCGTAACTCTCCCGAGGGACAAAAACACCCAAAACAGTAATGTGAATAGTTCACGAAGGAATCTATGGCACTCATGTAAACGGCAAAATGCTAGTCCAGAAAATAATGCGAGAAGGATATTATTGGACTACAATGAATAGGGATTGCCATCAATATGTAAAAAGATGCCCTAAGTGCCAAATTTATGCCAATTTACAACATGTCCCTCCATCTTTCCTCTACACCTACACATCGCCATGGCCATTCTCTACATGGGGAATTGACATAATTGGCAAAATCACTCCCCCGGGAACAGGAGGCCACGAATTTATCCTAGTAGCAATCGATTACTTTACAAAGTGGGTCGAAGCGCAATCATACGCTAAACTCACTGCAAAACATGTAGCACTCTTTATCGAAAGAAATATTATTTGTCGATATGGAGTCCCACATGAAATGATAAGTGACAATGGAAATCACTTTCAAGCCGAATGTGAAGAATTGCTACAAAAATATGGCGTTCAACATCATCATTCTTCCCCTTATAGACCTCAAGCAAACGGAGCAGTTGAGGCAGCTAATAAAAACCTAAAGACTATCATCGAGAAAATGACAGAAAATTATAAGGATTGGCCTGACAAGCTTCACTTCGCATAGTGGGGTTATCGCACGTCAATCCGTACATCAACAAGAAATACGCCATTTTCCTTGGTATATGGAATGGATGTCGTACAACCTGTCGAATTAGAAATACCATCTCTACGCATTGCGCTAGAGAGTAAACTCGATGAAGTTGAATAGACTAGGGCAAGATATGAAGAATTGATTCTACTCGACGAGAAACGACTAGAAGCTCTACATCACACTCAATGTTACCAAACTCGTATGGCTAGGCAGTTTAATAAAAAGGTCAAGACAAGAAATATCAAAGTAGGAGATTTGGTATTAAAAGCACTAAGGAAAAATGTTTTAGACCCAAGGGGAAAATTTAGACCTAATTGGTCTGGACCCTTCATTGTCAAGACAATCCTATCAGGAGGTGCATCAAAACTAACTGATATGGATGGCAATGAATTCTTAAACATGACCAATCTTGACCAACTTAAGAAATACTACCCATAATTACTTGAGTAGGATACTCAAGAGAGCTACGTTCGGCCTGATTCCTTAAGAAAGGATATGTAGGCAACCCTTTACGGGTGCGGCCACTTTATTTTTCGACATCTCCGCGTTCAAGAATTAATTAAAATTTCAACAGAAAAATCGGCGAATTATTGGCGTCACAGAACAGAACCTGGCGCCAGCCAGAAGTCATCAGCGCCAGCCGATGGAATTGACGCCTTGCGCCAGACTTCAATGGCAGGCGCCAAATGCCAATGACTGGCGCAAATTCGGGAATAAAATCTGGGCGAATTTCGGTATTTTTTCGGAAAATTTCGACTTCCGTACTCGAAGAATTTCTGGAAAATTATTTTTTTTTTCGATTTTCATTGCTTTAATAAAATAAATTTAAAGTAAATAATTTAATTGAAAGCTAAAATTTCATTAATAAAATAAAATTACATTATTGATGGAATTTAATAAAGCTGAAATAAATTAACTTTGAATAAAAATAACAATCTAAGTCTAATAAATCTAAAGCTAAGCAATGATCTTAATCTTTCTTTTCCTTTCTAGCTCTTTTCCAATTCTTGTCTGCTTCCTCCTCTTCATCCATAACTTTTGCTAGTAGGCATCCTTTAGAGGACCTACATTTGATTTTAGAGTAGATGGTCTCCCCTTCAGCTAACACTCCATGCTTCTTTTCCACCCAAGCTTTTTTGTCTGTGGTGTTAGCTTTCCTTTTTCCTTTGTCTTTGGTAGTACCTCTCTTCCTAGGCATTGCAGGTGTTTTGAATTCAATTCTTGCACCTAAGCGTTCTTTGGCAGGAGTCACCCTGTCACCTAGACGATTCTTCACATCGGTTCTACCCTGATCAGTCGAAGATTTCTTCAGCAACCACTTCTTTACATCATTGGGCAAAGAAGGAGGAACCTTTTGGGTAATCACTTCCCATAAAGGTCTAGCGCCCCAGTAAGCATCGAATCTATCTACTTCTTGAGATACAGGGTACTCATAGGGAGGACGAAGATCCCCGGAAGGAAATTCTGAAGCAAGCCGTATTGTCTTTTTACCCTGCAGGGATAATAATGAGTTACACGAGACAAGCTTGGAAGACGGCAGAAAGGTTGCTTGTTAAAACCAACCATCCTTTTATTTTCCACCATGGGATGACCCACTTGATAGCAAAATCACGTGATTCAAAGACTTTTCTCCACCCATGGAGCCCAATTTTAGGGATGCGCTTCTTCCTTCTCACAAAGCAATTGGGAGTATATTTTTCAATGTCGTCCGGAGGGCTAATTAATCCTAGCCTCTACATTAGCCACATCTGTAAAAAATTGCAATGCAAATAAATTGTTATTACAATACAAAAATATATATTTTGATTTCTGTAATTAAAAATATTATTTTTCTACCTGTAATAAAATTGGAGAGCCGCGAAGAGGCGCTTTTGGGTCCCTTTTCAATTCATCTAGACCAATCATAGTCTCTCCAACTATTAACGGCATTGGATTTCTCCCTGATTCGATTTGTTCTAAAACAGTGGTTATAATTGATTGACCCTCATTATTTTTACCACTACTAAGAAAAAATTGATTAAGCATGCAAAATAAGAACTCCCTTCTTCTATATATATGAAAAGATTCAGAAAGAGGTTTATCAAAATAATGGCGTGCAAATTCTTTCAAATTAACTATGTTGCCATCTACTATTTTTGATAAATCCCTTTCCTTTAAATTAAAGAAGCGCTCAAAATCCTTATAATAGTATGCGTCTACTCTAGGGATTGGTATAAGGTCTATCGCAGGGAAGCCTAAGATAGCACCAAATTCCTCCGGCAAAGGGCTAATCTCGTCATACCCTATTCTGAAACAATGAGTATCAACATTCCAAAATTCTAAAGCAGTATGTATGAAGTCTAGGTCAAGATCTACCCCTTTGATGCCATAAATTCCCCCCAGGCGAAATAAATCTAATTCTTTTCTCTCCCTCGCATTAAGAGATCGACACCATTCATGAGTATATTGAGTGAAGGTCTTGGTGACTAAAGACATGATTATTGTTTTTCTAAAGAAGAGAATTATTTATTCGCTAGAATTATGAGAAGAATCGACTGGGCAGGGGGATTTTTATACACAAATTGCGAGGAATTTTAATCAGATTAAAATACAGCATCAGCGTCAATTGGCGCCAGCCACCACCGCTTAGCGCCACACGCTAAGTGTAGCGCCTGGCGCCACGCGCCATAGTGTGGCGCCAGCTGGCGCCAAGTTGCCAGATCAGTCGCGCGTCCTCAACTTGCGTTTTTAATATTAAACTCGAGTCGGTTAATGAATTTATGGCTCTTTTAATCCTTTTCTATCCTTTTTCCTAATTAATTAAATATAGCTATTATTTTTTTAATTTTTATTATTCTTTTTGGACTTTATTTTAATTTCCAAACACCCGACATTTTATTCAATTTTTTTTCCTTTTTTTATTTTTTCTTTTTGGGGGAGAGAGTCGGATACCCTCCATCAATAATAAAAATGACGGAATTTTTGCGCAAAATTGTTTGCCACACTTTTTCTTGCACACACTAACATACACATAAGTTCATGTGTCTATAAATAATGAGTCAAAGGCAAAGTTCTACAAAAAAGTCAAAATAAAATATACACTGGAACAAACTACGGCGCTGGAGGACATAGGCCCATCATATCATAAAATTGCGCCGTACGAGGAGTCACCTCTCCACCAGCTCCACTCTCCGTAGGAAGAGGAAGACTCAATATAGGACCACTCCAGCCAGGATCAACTTGAGGCTGAGGCCGCGGAGGCTGCTGCGATGACGAGTCAACCTCGTACATCCCACCACCTCTGAAAGCCGAGGTAGCCTCTCCTACCGGTGAAGCGTGAGCACCCTCAGAAGAAGATCCCGAGCCCTCTGCAACGTCAGCTCGAGCAGCCTCATAGCGACCGCCTCTACCCCCTGACGAAGTGCGACGACGTCTCGAGCTAGACCTCGCCGGATCCCTCCGCCCCTCAGGTCTCGTACGAGTGTGAGAAGCGATAGGCTGGCCCTGCAAAAAGAGTTAAATCAGAAACAAAGTAAAATTGAAGCAGCAATGAAAGAATAATGAGCAAAAAAAGGCTACCTCTCGGATGACGTCATCCCGACGGCAAGTGGCCGCATTCCTCATCCGGACAAGCTGGCTCCGAAAGGCATCTATGCATCGTGCCATAGCCGAAACCACCTCGCGTGAAAACTGTCAGAAAAATAAGTCAGTAAATATACATGATATATGAACAGGGCCATTTTGAGTAAAAAGCGTCATAAACCTTAATAAAATGCTCTCCTATACAATTTTAGGGCTTACACACATACAACTACCCAACATTGACATGTTATGAGAAATAAATAGTTCATTTGATAAGTAATGTAGGAAATGGGCTACATAGAAGTCATATAGGTAATATTTGATAAAATAATATTGTTTTGCCTAATTAATTGATTTTAACATAATGTTTTTGTATTTGAAGTTTTGCAAGGTCCAAAAGGATGGTCCGTTGACAATCAAGGAGCTTAATGAAGTACGTGACATGTTGGCGTCTTTTATCACCTTCAACATGTAAATGACATTGTAATTGTAAATTATTTATGTTAACTTTTGAACTATATAACTTATTATTCATTATATATTTACTTACTATTATTTGTATATGTAAGCAACTTTTTTTTATTGTATTGCGTTTGGGAATATTTATATCTATATATATAATTGAATTCTTGTTTTTAATATTATTTTTGTATCTTATTGTATTAATTAATAATATTATTATTAGTTATTTTAATAATAATATTATTAATTATTTTATTTAATATAATTGCTGGAATTACAGGTTATTATTATTGCTGGAAAAAGGTTTTTTTTTAAAAAATATTATTGCACGAAAATTGGAAAAAAAAATAAAAAAAAAATTATTTGGTGAATAGGCACCGGTTAGCTACCACCCAAAAAAAATGGCGGGAGAGCAGTTAAAGGCACCGGTTAACCGGTGCCTAATTGGGTATATGGCACCGGTTTTGAACCGGTGCTAAAAGGGGGGGGGGGGTTTGGCACCCCTCACATAAGCAGCGGTTCAAATCGGTGCCTTAGACCGGGTTTGAACCGCTGCCAAAGCACTATTTTCACCTAGTGGACTTAGAGAAGAACGGTGAGTACTCTGTACGATTAGTTTAAAGGGTTGTTTTAGGTGAGTACGATGCGGGTAATGTGGTCTCTTCCTCTAGCTCCCCAAACTTTTGGAATAAAATATGGCATGCATATACTCTACCGCGTGTTAAATTATTTGTTTGGAGGGCTTGTAGATCAAGGGGCATTACCAACCTTAGTTGGGCTGAGTAAAAGACTGCCAAGAAGGGATTCTATATGTTCGTTATGTCAGGTTGAGCAGGGAACTAAGCTTCACTGCTTGAGGAACTGCATTATTGCTCGCATTATGTGGGACGCGAGTGGTTTAGGGGGCGATGTCCAGGGGATTTCCTGCAATTTTGGGGACATGTGCATCTTATTTAGAGAGGTTGTCTAGAGCTGAACATGGCCTATTTCTCACAATCTGTTGGGAAATTTGGAATGCAAGGAACAAGTGGATTTTTGAAGGGGGAGAATGCGATCTGAATCGATCCTTGGAGTATGTTCATAAGCTTATGCGCGAGATAAAGGGGGAATATGTGAGTAAGGTGAGTGTGGGAAGGAACAAGAGAATGTGTTGGAAAGCTCCGGAGGAAGGCTGGGTAAAATTTAATGTGGATGGTGGAACTTACGAAGGGTTGAGGAGTTGTGCTGGAGCGGTGGTGCGAAATGGGAGGGGAGACTCTTTACTTGCTGCTTCGTGGATGACTGAAGATCGGTGGACGTCGGAGATCGCTAAAGCTAAGGCTTTATTTATTGAGTCAAGCTTGCTATTGAGGCGGGTTACAAAAGGGTAGTGGTAGAAAGTGATTGTCTTGGTGTTAGAATCTGACTCCTTTTGATGTATTAGAATCCCTTTAGATGTTTCTTTGAGTTTACTGTATGTTTTCTATCCAGGAGTTTGGGCCCCAAAACGTGCGGCGATCTATCCTTTTGGCGGCAAGAACGCTAGCCTTGAGCGGTCGCTCTCTACTTTGAGTCGTGTTTCTGGTTCTTGTATTGGCAGGTTTGCATCTTCAATGTTGCCGGCTCATCAAGCTTCATTTCCCGCTTCTAGGTGTCTTTGCCGAGAGCTTGTTTCTTCGATGTCGCCTTCTTCTCTGGCTCCATGAGAATGATTGCCCCAACTCAATCGACACCACTCCGAGGAGGAAATTTAGAGATGAAGCTCTCAACAAGTTGTTCGAGCACAACAACCCCAAAGACAAGCTCCTCGACAACAACGAAGATCAAGCTCCAGAGGCAACAAAGATTCCAGAAGTCAGCCGCATCAACGGCGCACCAGAGACTCAAGATAGTTTAGGATTTTCTAATTTTGTTTTTCAACTCTTGTAAGTCGACGAGGTCGTTGTTAGCTTAAGTGGGGGAGGATGTCAGAATCCGACTCTTTTTTATGTATTAGATTTCTTTTAGCTGTTTTCTTAGAGTTTACTTTATGTTTTCTAAGCCTGAGGTCCCATTGTTGTGTTACTGTCAGTTCTGTGTTCACTAGGGATTCTCCTTGTAATCAAATTAAAGCTCTTTAGAGGGTGAATGATTAATGAAATCTTAAGTCATCTACCAAGTGTTGCCTTGCTTTTATGCTTGTTTGTTGTTAGACCTTTATAGATATTGTGTCTTACTTGCATAATAGCTCCCCTCCAAACCAACTTGATGCACTAAGAACTCGTGGTTCGGATCCGCTAATGCCCGCCTTGAAGTATTGGTCGTCACACGCCCTAACCACCCGCACTCCGTCGCCAAAATAGACGTGAGTGCTCCTGTGATTTAATTGCACGTTTGTGTTGCTTTGTGCTCACAAGCCCCTCTTTCGCTCAAGGATAGAGTTCTTGCCGCCAAAAGGCTAGAGCGTGCCGCACGTTTCGGGGCCCAAACTCCCGGACCGTGACACTTAGCCTAATTAATGCTATTTCATCACAAGAGAAAGGTAGTAGTAGTATCCATTTGATTTTTGATGATGTTTATCATTTTAGTATTTTCTTTGAGTCTGTGTGTTGGAGTTTGTAGGTAGAGAAGGAAATAGAGCTGCCCACGAGACAGCTCATTGCCTACCATGGGTAGTGGGTTGCCGAACTTGGGTGACGAATTTCCCGTCTAAGCTTGTATCGATTTTGAATGCTGAGCTTATTATGAATGAAAGCTAGTTGCTCTTTTGGAGCTTTGTTTCCTAAAAAAAAACACGCACCCGAAGCAACGCTCAAACCACACACTAGCTATACCAAAAGCCGATCATAATTATCAAATTAAAGAATACTACAACTAGCAACCCGGACATCGCCCATACCTCACAGGCTCACACTAACCTTTTGCGCGTTTATAGATTTCTCCATCCAGCGTATAGGCCGAAATCGATCGTAAGCAGAGCAGCAACACTGAAAATAAAGAAGTTTGTTGAGCGGAGTAAAGTTTAGGCGTTTAACAATGGTTGGGACGAACTTGAAGGCAGAAACTACGTCGCTGATGGACGAAAGGGATGCTACGGAGTCTGAAATCAACGCAATTATTCACCGTCTTTGCCAGGACGGAGGTCCTGGTCTATCTGCCAACCTTGTCGACTCCGAGGTAATCTCTTATTATTAAACCCCTTTTTGTGTTGTGATTCTGTCAATTGATTGAATTTGTTGGCTCAATTTCCACAATTTGATTTGAGGTTTATCCATTGCCAGTTCAATTATAAACCCTTACTTGGTGTATCTTTCTTATTTATTTTAATTGTACTAGATGTTTAGTGAAATTTATATAGGGTATATGATTTCAACTTCCTGTTAAGATACTTGGGTGCGTTGATTCTCAAATCGGTATAAACATTCAAAATTATATGTTTTTAACTATAAGTAATGCTCGATTTACATGTTATTCGCTTTGACTATCTTGAACTTCTGAATTTGTACTAGTACAGAAAATCTCATTTACATTGTTTTGTTTACATATGGCAACTCTTGCAGGGTTTCCCTCGTGCAGACATTAATATACCGGCTGTTCGAGCAGACCGTCAGCGCCTAGCTGGTAAGATACTTGATTTATTGTTGCTATTATACATTACTAGGATAATATTTCGTGCTATGCAGATCATACCAAGTAAAGGTTGGTGGAGGTGTTCTTGGCATGTAAACTAACTAGTTGAAGAAAGGTTGGGGTGGTGAATGCATGGTAGAGTTGAGGGGTGGGTGCTGGTTTTCTGGCAGGGGAATGTATTTGGGTAGGTGTAGATAATTAAGCTAGGTTAATTAAGGGGACCACATTTCCTTCTTACCTTTTATCTAATGCTCCTTGGTTTGTGAGCCATTTTACTTGATTGCAAGTAATATCAAAATTTAAATACGTGATCGAAAGTTACAACTTTCACAACCTTTGTCAATTGGAGGTCCAACGATCCTCTTTAAGCATGTTCCTTTCCCTGGAAGCTGTAAAGAAAAATATGTATTCGAAGATGAAATCAAAGTGAGGAGTTTTTTTTTTTTCTTTATGTTTTGCCGGTGGATGTAGTTTTTGCAATATGTTGAAGAGTCAGTTGATCCCTTGCTTTTGTTTCTGTCTTTGAATGCTTTCATTTGTGGTATGTTAGTATTTGTAGTAATTTTGTTGGTTCAATCTTGGCAAAGTGAATGGTCTTTCAAAAACGTTCTCTTTTATTTTGCTACCACAATTACTGTACTCTATTATCCCCAATGAAGTCACTTCTGCTTTTGCTTCTGCTTACTCGGCCTGCTGTAGTAGATACCATATTTCTGGAGAAGTGGAGAGTGGTGGCCAAAGGACCAGAAGAGAAGTGGGGGGAGTGAAGAATAATAAGTTTTTCTACTTCTGTCCTCTAATTATTTAGCTTGTGCTATTATAGTTATATTTATGGTTGGGAGAGGAGTAGTATTGTTATTATTTCAAATTGATTGATGAGTACCTTGCTATCCTTCACTTGTGTCTCCTCTGATTTTTATTTGCTTCACACCATTCCAATGTGCTAGAACATGGAGGAGAGAGATTAGAATGCAGAGGCGGAGATGATGCAGCTGCTTGAGGAGGGGGGGGGGGGGTCCATGGGAAGAGATTAGAGGGGAAGTGGTTGTTTTGCAGTGGCAATGGTGGTGCCTCTTTGTGGGAGAGAATCAGAGAATGGGAAAGGACTTGGGTGATCTTAAAAATTAACTTTACAATACATCTATCTTCAAAATACTTGTTCAATGTAAAAACTGTATGAATATGTGGGGTTATGCTTATCAAATAGAATATTAAAAAATTATTAGTTTAAATGTTTATTTCTCGTATGGTTCCCTTTTAACAATTGAAATAGGTGTAATGTGGATTTGTGGTAGTTTATCACTATATCCTATGTAAAGGAACTCTTGAGAGTTGTAACTTGTAAGACTTGTAACACATTATTAATGGATGATTTATGAGGATTTATTTATGGCTATTTTCATTTGTAGAATTTATTGTGTGTCTTAAGTCATACACAAACCTTTATTTCAATATTTTGGACTGACTTTTACTTTATTTATTTATTTTATACGCAGAGCTTAGAATTGACCACATAAATCTCACAGAGAAAATCAGTCAAAATATACAACTTTTACATGCTACGAAACTGGGACCTAAGGTTTCAACCACCATGGATTCAGGTAGAGCAATTTTTATAATGTTTTTTTATAATTAATTAATTTATTTTTACTTGTTACTTGGATATTATTCATTTTAACCAAATGACAGTTTTGGATGATGAATTTTTGTTAGATGTGTGCTTTTTGATATTTGAAGTGAACTTTGGAGATTTAAATTAATTGTCAAATTTAATGATTATCATGTTTCAAAAAAAAAAAAAAAAGATTAAATGATTGTAAATATACAATTATACAACTTTCTAGGATGGCTGATGATGTACGAATATTAGTTATTCAGATATGTTTATAGGTCCTTATTGTTTCCAGGAATCTTCAGCATCCAGACTTGTCTGCTCCTTGGTACACCTATACAAGATTTATTTATTTATTTTTTTTTTTTCCCCAAAGATCATTTGAAATGTATCAGCCAATTCAGGCTCTTTTGTGGAACTATTAAGTGTTGATACTGCTTAATCCACTTATCAGATTAAATTACTCATGCTTGGGGGTGTGCATAAAAAATTTGGACTTGAATGGACTGAACCAGATTGATTTCTGGAAGTTCCATGCAAAAGCCTATACTTTAACATTTTCTACGGTTAGTGGATGAAGGCTCTTTAACAGTTTAACTCTTTAAGTCATTTATGGTCCCCTCAAAGCTCCAATCTCCTCCCTGTTCCCCTCATTCGTTTTCCTCTAGCAATTACTTGATAGCCTGGTACAACCTTCTTCCTGGCTCTGTCCTCTTTCTTGATCTATGTCTTTTGTTTCTCTTCTAGCAATCTGGTTACTTAGTAGTTTTGCTTCATCACTGTCAATTAGGTTGATGTAAAAGAAAAGGCGATGTTGGCCAACCATAAAAGTTCTTCAACTAATTGTTGTCTAACCAATTGAGTTATTTACTTGCTTATTTCAGTTAATTATTGCTTAAATTTATAATTAATGGATTTGATTTTGTGTTCTATGCGTTTTTTTGAGATTTCTTGGGGTTGCATATTTTGCAGATTTGGGGGTAGTTTTAATGTTATATGAATGTTGTAATTTTATGGGTGCTTATGTGTAGAATGATGCTTAAATTTACCAAGATTTGGATTTAATAGAAACTAGACAACACATAAGTGCCATGGTAATTTAAGCTTGATTTCAATACTATAGTCGCAGTTTGTATGTTACTTTTCGTAATAAAACTAGATGAATCACACAAAAAATTAAAATAAAAACTCTTAACAGGTCCATTTGATTTCAATTCGTATCAGATTGGAACTATCAAGTTCGGAACAGTCAACAACCATATCATATTCAGAATTACACTGTTCTGGTCTCCAGTCTAAGAAAAGTTAGGATTCTGGCTTAAAGTTTTGGACCGATGCAAAGTCTTATACTATATTTAGTGTGTAGGCTGTCCAAAATTTGTATGTCCTCCATTCTTTTTAACTTTACTAATAGCTCCGTAGCAAGCAATTTGAGGAAGAGATTAGAGAAGATAAACAAGCGATCTCTTTCTCTAATTGTGTGACAAGGAGCTATTAGTCAAGAAAATAATCACGGAGGAAGTATATTACCTTATTAGGTAAATAATTTTCATTTGTAAGTCACCACAATGCTTGCAACCGACATCGTAACTCTTATAGATGCCCATTTCACAACTCCACTACTGGGATTTTTTTTTTCCTTGGGTTGATATAAGCAGAGAAAAGAGACATCCTTTGATATGAACTGACTAAGATTGATAAATATTCGGACAAGAATAGCACCAAGTTACTGTTTCGTTGATGGAAGAACAAAAGATAGTTTTGGTAACTTTAGGTTATCACTCTCCTTGGCAACTTTAGGCTTCACATCTCTAACAAGGTTCTTGATATTCAAATTGTATAACTACTACTGATGCTACTCATTTCTTATGTATACAATCAAGGTACTCAAAAGTACACTCTAGCTTTAATTAGTCCTTTTCTTCTTTTGCTTCTACTGCTTCCCTCTCCTTGCCATGCTACCACACCACTTAGTGTTTCTTTGATTAATTTTGCCTGCTTCCTCCAAAGGTGTTTCATCACTGTCTTGTTGTTGCCCTGCTGTCACTTGGCCTCCTGCTGGTCGTTTCTTCCTTGTGTACACAGCCATAGGTTGCTCACTTGGTGGGTTCATCACATCCTTTCTCCACCATGGCCCCTTCTCTCCTGTTGCCCACCATCAGCCGATTCCCTAACTCCCATCCCTGGCGAACTACCATACCCCTACTTTCTTTCTTGGCGAACTTACTAATTCCAAACCATTAGCTCTTCTACTCAATAAACTACCAATCCTCAAACCCCTCTCCAGTATCCACTCTTTATTGGTGGCTAGATTTTTCTTGCTGCCATCTCTCCCTCTTTCTCAACCTTGCTGGTGGCTGGAGTGTTATTTCTGGAAAAATCGTGGTGGAGCTCCTTTGATGGGGATTGGGAAACGGGAACTGAAGCAATGAGAAGAGGGAGGGGGCTGGGTTCAGGTTTGTGGTTGGAGGATAGTGGAAGGATTGCTAGAACATGGGAAGAAAGTGAAGGGGATGATTTTGGTGTGGGAGGAGAGAAATAGAGGTGTTGGGTAGTGAGGATTGAGGAAAATGAGAATAGGGCTAAATAAAAAATACAATAAGTAAGAAGAAAGATGCTTTGGAATCCAGGGGAATCAACTTTCAACTTCTTTTTTGCGTGACATGTTAATGATCACACCCAGTTTTATAGTTGGTCCCATGGTAGTAGAAAGTTTGCTTCAGGCTGCACCTGTTTAGTTTGTTTAGGTTTGAAATGAAAATTTGAGCTTACTATTTCCATCTGATGTGTTACTACTTGATTTCATTCCATCACAAGTATGAAGTCCTTGTTTATTGAAGAAACTTACAAAGAGAGAGATAATCTGCTATCTTCCTTATCTAATGGCTGTGTATCTCTATGGACAGATGATGTTGATATGAGTAATACTGTTGGTCCTGCAAACGCTGATACAACTAGCGGAATCCCTTTTGCAATGGTAGATGAAATAGCTGAGGCATCTCCTGCAGCAGAAGATGGTTTGCAGCTTGGGGATCAGATGGTGAAATTTGGAAGTGTAGAATCTGGGGATGACTTACTACCCAGGCTTGCCTCTGAAGTTCAGAAAAATCAAGGCACTGCAACATCTGTGGTTGTTATGAGGCAGGGTGTGTTAACAAGCTTGTATATAACTCCTCGAACATGGGAAGGAAGCGGTTTACTGGGGTATGTTGGATATTCTCTTCCACCTTTTAAATTAATAGTGTGTGTGTGTTTTTTTTTATTTTTTTTTAATTTATTTTTTATTTTTCATTATTATTATTATTATGATTACTATGTTTAAAATTGAAATCCATCCCAAGTTGAATGTGTAAAGTCGACTTTGTGTGCAAATAAAAAAAGGTTCCCTATTGTATTCAACATTATGACAAATGGATAATAAATCGAATATTAGATATAGGAGTAAGGACTTGTAGTTGTAGATATAGTAGTAATAAAGTTCAAAACCTACAACCTTAAGCTCTACTGTATTTTACCCTCGCGGAAGGAAGGTAGAACTCACCTTTCATAAAGAGGTGGTCCCTGATAAGGAGATTGGCTTGTAGTTGTAGATTTTGAACGTTTAGTAGAACACACATGGTTCAAGTTCTACCGAAGTAAAGTTTATAGAGATTTGGCTGACTTATGGAACATAAAGAAAGTAAGAAAGGGGAGTGAGTGGTAAGTACTTAAGTAATCAAGAAAGAGGTAAACATTGACAACATTACCCATGTGATTAGAAGATATAGAGTGTGTACAACAAACTTACAAAAGTTGATTGGTCATCAATTTTCAGTGGTAGAGATGTAATTTCAACATAAATACTTTGCATTGAGGAAGTGATGCATGTAATGTGGAACTTGCCACATTGCCTGTACACATTTTATTAAACAAGGCATACGAAATATAATGTTAAATTTGAAAATGCTGTACCTTCAGTAAAAAAATCAATTTGAAATATATGCAAAAGAATAGAATACAATTATTTATATTAAAAGGACATTTTTATAGTAGCTGTGGGCTTGTGGCGTTATGGTTGATAACAAACCAGTTGTGGGTTTACTAGGTTTACGCAAAAGAAAAAAACTTAAAACAGGAAATTGTAAGCAACCAAGAACACTCCCAATATCTAATTTATGATGTCTTTTATCATAGCTCTAGGATCACATCCTATGTTTTTTTGTAGATTGTTCATCTTCCGGCAAATTGAGTTTAAGTGTTTGTTTTGCAGATGTCATTTTAAATTTCTCTGATGTTATACTTCTACGATAGCAAGGTGAAGCAAGTTTTAAGGTGTTGCCTTTATGCATGTCAAGGGGGTTTTACAAGCTGCTCCTGCTTTGCTACTGGATCATTTGCCACAGTATTATGAGTTTGTATATGCTATCGGAGTCGCTTGAACAATCAGTTGTTCTTGGGGGTTGTTTATCTAGCTCTCCTGCTGTAGTGCTGTGTCTTCAGAGCCATGTTTTGCACGTTATTTTACATCAGGTGGTCTGCCCGTATTTGGTGATTGTATGCCAAGACAAATTTGTACATTTGAGTCTACTTGGAGGTGCTAAGGTGTTTTTATTTTTTTATTATTTTTTTTAAAAGATTTTGACCTAGGCTCCTAGAGCTAAGTTAACGTACTACTTTTGGTTTAAACTAGGGGTGAGCATGGGACGGGTACCCGTACCATTAGTACTAACAGTTCGGGTACCCGATCACCAATATCACTAAAAGTGATATTTATAAACCGAACCGATAAGTTCGAGTACCTGGATTTTCGAAACGGTTATCGGGTACCCCAATAGTGATAATCAAACTTAATAAATTAGTTATTATGATATATTTTAACACTAATTAACAGCAATATCATATGATCTTGACCAAATTATTAATTATATTACTAATCATTGATATTATATAGTGATTATGAAGTAAAGTAAGGGTTTAGATTTTGGAAAAAATAGATTTAAGTAGAATAAAAAAACAAAAAATTGCTTATCGGTTCAGAACAGGTAACCATTAATTTTAAAATGATACCCAATAACCATACCCGATAACAAATTAACGGAACGGGTATCCGAATTGTTATGGTTATCGAATTGAGTACCCTAATTTTCGAAATGGTAATAGAACGGGTTTTCAGGTAGTTTTGCTCAGCCCTAGTTTAAACAATCACTAATAGTATGTCACTCAAAAAAAAAAAAAAAAAAAAAAAAAAAAAAAAAAAAAAAAACCAAGAAAATAGTATGTCAAATGAAACTTTTTTTTGGTATAAAGAGCCACAAGAGCGGGTGATGAGTTTCGATCCCAGTATCACCTGGAATAAAGAGGGGAGCTCTAACTATTTGAGCTATTCCTCACACTCTATGTCAAATGAAACTGTTAATATGAATGTTAGATGGAAAAATGAAAATGTATAGATAGAAGAGCAGTTTTTTTATTATTATTATTATTATTATTATTATTATTATTATTTTATTTTTTTTTGTAATAAATCAATCGGGGAGTAGTTTAATTAAAGATAGTTAAGGCGATAACATGTTCCTTGTATTGAAATTCAACATTTTATTTTTCGGCAGGCGAAAGTAAACATTGGTTTATTTATTATTAATCAAATATAATCACGGTTTCAAAAAAAAAAATGTAATCACATTTAGGGGCCATTTGGTTCACCAAGAGGAAAGGGAATGACTAAGAGAAAGGGAAAGAGGGAGAATGGAAAGCAACTCCCCTATTTATTATAGGTTGTTTGTTCACAAAGGAGAAAGGGAATGAAATGGAACTTCACATGGAAGTACCAACTCACTGTCAACAACCAACTCCAACCCCTCCCCCAGCGGTGCCGAGATCCCCCACCCACTTCGTCGGTCCCCACCCCTCACTGCAGGCGACTTACTCCCCTCGTCCACCGCGCCGCCGCCCTCCCTCGTCCACCGCACCACCGCCCCTTTCCTTCTAATTGTTGATGTTGTCCCTCTTCTCTCTCTTTTTTAAGTGATTTGTTTGATAGATCTACTAGGCTGATTGTTAATAGAGTTTCATATGTTGTTTTTTGGGTGTTTGGGGGTTGTTTATGGGTTTTTTTTTTGTTGAGATGGTTAGGGCTTTTGGGTGGTTTTTGGGGTGGTTTTTGTAGTGGTTTTCATGGTGGGTGTGGTGATTTCGTGGGTAATGAGTGGTGAACGTGGTGGTTGAGGGTAAATTCGAATGAAGTTGGGTAATTTGGGGAAGATGGGTTTTTTTCCGGGTGGATTAGGGTGGCTTCGGTGGTGAATGTTGGTTTTAGGTGGTTTCGATGGTGGCAGCAGGGGCGTCGGCGTGGTTAGCGGTGGTTCAGGTGGTCAGTTGGTAGTTCTGGTGGGTGGATGGTGGCTATGCGGTGGTTCTGATGGTGTTAGGGTGGCTAGGCGGTGGTTCTGGTGGTGTTAGGGTGGTTGGATGGTGGCTAGGCGGTGGCGTCTGTTTAGGGTAAAAATTACCCATGACAAATGGACCAATTCGGACCTGCCACGTGTCCACCACGTGGGCCAATCAGCGCTCGCCATTTGTCACCCTAAGAGGTCCAACATGGACTAATCAGGCCACGCCACGTGGCCTCCCATATGCCAAATAGGCAAAATGGCCACCAAGGCCCAAAGTCCGAGAGAAGCCCAATTTGCCCTGGTTAACCTAAACCTAAAATTGGCACGCTTCTCAAGACTATAAATACTTAATTAATCCTCATTAAAGGGGATTCAGCAATTGATGACTCTCACCTAGAGAAGTCTAAACACATTGATCACTCCTCCCCTAGAGGAACCAGATCTCCCACCTTTACTTTCCGCATTTATTACTCCTCAAACAAGTACTAACTTGACCGTTGGAGGCGGAGCTCCCACCACAAGGAGTCTCCGTTGTTTTGCAGGTACAGGCGCAAGGATACCAGTCCCGGAATTGTAACTCTCCCGCAGGACATCAGAAAACCCCGAAACATTTTGGCGCCGTCTGTAGGGAGAGTACTTTCGAGATGGTATCACAGTCTGTACCGGTTCTAAGTGAGAAGCGTTCCATGGACAACCCCCTGGTCCAGTCAGACTAGGATACCGACGAAGAATATGAAGTTGAGACTCACACGGCCCCTGACGGGTCCCTCAGAGCTCGACGCACCCGTCCCATCGAAAGGAGGGAACGGGGAGACTACCTGGCTAAATCTAGTAAACCAGTCGGCCCGCCGCCTGATCATCAACAGGCGACCGAGGGATCTGCCCCTATAACCAGGAATGAACTCATGGCCCTCATGAGTAGTTTCAAAGGAGAGATCCAAGACTTGATCAATAGAAGGGTGCCTGTTCCTGCAAAGGAACAGTCGGCCAGAAGACCCTCCCAATCTGGGAGGAAGAACCTGCAAAGGATCGGGAGGCGACTACTCACCCTAGACCTAAGGGGAGAGAGGCGCCAGTGATCGACCTAACAAAGTACCGCTTCCCTTCTCTAGGGAAGAGGAAGCCCATCCGCCTTATTCAACTGGATGGATCAAGGAAAACATACTCTGATGCTCGAATGATAATCGAGCAAAAGAAGAATCACCAACTGTCAGAGTCGGCCACTACTACCGATTTTCAAGATAGTCTTCATAATACCTCCATGAGGTATACCCAATCAAATTACGAGAGCCAGATAGGCGGCACCTCCTGTCGGTCTGGATCCCATAAAAACTAGTCGGCCCCGCATGTGCCACAAACGCCATACGGCCGAATAACAGGAGTCGGATGGTCAAGCTTGTAGGCTATTATTATTATCAAATCATTATTATGATTTTGAATTAAAAAAAAAAGAAAAAAAAAGGGCGACTTGTTTCTTTAAATCTGTTGAGTGGGGCTGTGCTACTTGCAACCCGAAAGCCAACTAATTTCACACTCCAATACACCATAAACGCCATCATTAATTCCCAAGTATTTGCTATGCTTTATGAGCTGGTCCACTCAATTTGGGGATGATGTCAGGCGGCAAAGCTCCACTAGTTTATTAACTATTTTATTAATTAGTGGAACAAGCTTGTCCATTATCTATTCGTCTTTCATTTTCTATATAGAGAAGCTAGCTTACTTGCATTATGAGAAAAGACAAGTGTAAAGTTAGATGGGAAAGCAACTCACTTGTGTATCCTAAGCGGCACCTAGGCATCGTTCCTCAAGCTATCAAGCAAGAGGCAGCCAGCCATGTTAAAGCAGGCGACCTTCACAACAAACGCAACAAGTGTACGTATAGCTTGGTTGGTTAAATTTAAACAACTAGCATCAAGTGTACGTATAGCATCAAGTATAAGGTGTTTGACAACACGGCCGCAAAACAGCCAGCCTAATCCGAGCCATCAAACAGCCGGTGATAAATGAGGATAGCCTTGAGAAAGCTAGATGAATTTGAAGAAATGGCGTTTATGTAACACTCCTAAAGTCGATTGTGGTACGACGCTAACAAACAAGTCCTCGTAACCATGAAAGAAGCCGGCATGCTCCACATGTAACCTCAAGCTAAGTGATTCTTGAATCTCGAAGTATCATGGGCAAACAACAGAATATCAAACGGCACTCCAAGAACAAGCGACTCTAAATGCCGAGTCGAATGAGTTCGTGTGTATGTACAAAGTAGGCGGCTAGGCGGTTGTATGTATGTAGGGGAAGCACTGTACCACCGGCTGTTATGCCATCAAGAGAAGCTAACAAACCCCCCTTTCTCTCATACAAGCAGCAGCATCATACCATCAATAACCATTATGGTGATTAATACAAGCGACAAGCGTATGATTGAGTGTGTACCGTTCACACTTAGTGTATGAAGACCATCTAGATATGGCGATGGGCGAGTAAACTCACCTTGTGGGAGCAGCCAGATGCCGGCACTCTTTAATGAACAACGGCTAATATATAATTGGCAACAACGCTATGAGGACAGCCGACACATCATGGAAAAACAAACCGGCCTTATCACCAATTGTATCACTTGCCTAGCTTACCAACTAAATTGCTGAGAGACGATGGCGTTCAGCCCAGCCCCAGCCAGGCGCATGTGTTAAGTACACCGACTCACCTAAAACAGTCGGCACTTGGTTTAAAAGGCATGAGCTCAAACTCAAACTCAAGTAAAATGCAAGTAAAATGTTGAACTCAAACTCTCGGTTGCCGGCTGCGCACCTTGGTTATTAATGGTGTCCGAAACCGTTTAACACCAAAAAGTTCCTTGTTTGAGAATGTGCAAGACGATATCTCAATGTCGAACTTCAAGCTAGCTCTAATAAAGCAGCATATGCGAGAACGAGAGAATGTTATGCATGGCTGGATACGCAAGATGGGTATGGACGCCTGAATTTGAGAAGTCGTTTGTAAATTTTCAGAATAGGCGGCCCTCGTTGCCAGTCCACCATTGAGGCGCCCGCACAAGCCAAGCCGGCCTTAGGCTACAGCCGGCATTAGTGGTTGAGCACAGAGATGCACCTAGCTAGTCAAGCCTTTGGCTGTTTAACTACACCTAGTGTCCTCGCCAAACTAATGAAAGCAGGCGTCAAAATACAAGGCTCCCAACTGCCTCAATACAGCCAGCTTTATGAAACCTATGCTTGAACAACCGGCTCCTAGGCATCGTTCCTCAAAGCCAGCAGGCGGCAGCCGACCCCAACCCAGCCACTAAGCACTCGGCCTGCCAGCTCTAAACAGCCGGCTGTTACACGAAAGAAATTATCATCAAGAAAATTATCATGGGTACGAGTACAACTAGCATCATTATGCTAAGCCCAACATCATCATGATCATGCATCGTGATTTTGAAGCTGAGAAGATTGGATGTCTTGCCAAATGAAAGCAAGCGGCATGCCGAATGTCTGGTGGTATGATTATCATGGTTTCGTAGCCTTGGTTTAGGCGACCTCAATCATTATTATGATAAAAAAAAAAGTATAAGATGCCCTAAAAAATGTTGCCTAAGGTTATTAAACCAGGCAGCATAGGCGGCACTCTATTGAAGACCGTCTTTCTTCGTGGATTACCTCCACTTGTTTGCATGACAGTCTATCAGGCAAGAAAAGCGGCATGAATACTAGTCGACCCCCTATACAATGAAGTCTCGTAGCTATGAAAGCAGCCGACTCTCATTAATAACACCATCCATCCTTTATGGAAGGGAACTAGGTGATCCATCTGCTCTAACACTTGAAATGATTTCAATACTTGATACTGATTCAGAGGGGCATGCCACCTGTACCTTTACAGTCGGCTACTCTCCATTGAGTATTTTACTCTTTATCTTCAAAGGGGCATGCCGCCTGTACCTTTATGGGCGGCTACTCTCCATTGGTTATTTTACTCCACCAGAGGGGCATGCCGTCTAGACATACAGTCGGCCACTCTCCATAGAAGAGGGACGGCTGTTTCCAAAACAGACAACCACCCCCTTATACTTAGCTAAAAAAGATTAGGGCCAGGCCGACCATGTGCCTAAACAAGCGGCTGCCCTCTTCTTACTTAGCACCTACGTTCGCCAAGAACTAACCAAGGCCACAGGCCCGATGATCAGCCCAGGCGCCAGGCCGACTGATCCTCCCTTAAAATTAAACTAATACGACCTGTCCCAACATAATAGCAGGCGTCCGGCGGCATCCCTCCGGATGAAATTCGTCGCAGAGAGCAGCTCCCTTTTGGGTGGAACATTGCTCTATAAACTAAGTACACGGCACCTAGACGACGGTCCCCAAGGACAACCACGTAGCCGTTTTTGAGACAAGGATAACTCTATCACTAACCAAACCAGTGGTAGCAGTTGACATCTGAGTCGGATGACCCCCTGTATTACTTGGGATAAATTCAGGGGGTACCTCTTGAGTTAATAGCCAACAAACATTGGTGAATCAAAAGGTTCAGTCGGCCTCCACCGCCTGGTACCTTTACTACTCAAGCAGGAGTGACGGCGACTGAGTAACACCAAAGTCAACTCATAGGCACTCCCTCAAACTTGGTATGGAACCTAAAAGGTTTGAGTAGACCGCCTGTTTTTTGGCAAACAGGGGCACTCAAACCCCTATTCCTACTAGGTAACCACTCCTTGGGTTAATAGCCAACAAACATTGGCGAATCAAGGGGATCAGCCGGCCTCCGCCGCCTGGTACCTCTACTACTCAAGCTAGAGTGTGACGGTGACTGAGTAACTCCCATGTTAACTCATAGTCACTCTCTCAAACTTAGTATGGAGCCTAAAAGGTATGAGTCGCCCGCCTGTTTTTAGCAAACAGGGGCTCTCAACCACTACTCCTGCTAGGTTAACAACCTTTGAGTTAATAGCCAAGAAAAACTTGGCGAATCAAGGGGACTATCCGGCCCCCGCCGCCTGGTTTCCCTACCACTCAAACAAAATAGGCAGTGATTGACTAACCGCAAGGTTAACCAGTCACCCTCCTTAGTACGGAACCTAAAAGGTATGAGGAGTCCGCCTGTTTTTTGGTAAACAGAGGTACTCGACCACTATTCTTACTAGGTTGGATATACTTAAAGCTGCCGTCTGTAACCCAACAGGCGTAGCTACTTTGGTTGGACGTCCTGTCTGACGCCTGCTTCTATGCAGCCACCAAAGCAGACGACCAGCCATCCCCCAACGAAATAAACTAAGTACCAAACTTAGTATATTGAATCAAAAGAGGCCAATGGCCGAATAATGCTAAACGCTTACCCCTTATGCAATAGTTGACAGTCCACCTGATCAGGGGCTATCTGCATAGTGGGGCAAAGAATCGGCATCTGTCTAGTTCGGCGGCAATCATTATTATGATTGATTAACTTTGAAAATGTCATACCGCCCAAGGTATCAAAATTTTCTAAGTTAATCAAGTCCATCTCCCATTAGAACTAGACAAGATGTCGACCTAGCAAAGCTTCGAGGGTCTAACTTTCGAAAGGAGCAATCCCTCCTGGAAAGAGAAATTACTCCTTCCGAGGGGCAAATGTTTAGGGTAAAAATTACCCATGACAAATGGACCAATCCGGACCTGCCACGTGTCCACCACGTGGGCCAATCAGCGCTCGCCATTTGTCACCCTAAGAGGTCCAACATGGACTAATCAGGCCACGCCACGTGGCCTCCCATATGCCAAATAGGCAAAATGGCCACCAAGGCCCAAAGTCCGAGAGAAGCCCAATTTGCCCTGGTTAACCTAAACCTAAAATTGGCACGCTTCTCAAGACTATAAATACTTAATTAATCCTCATTAAAGGGGATTCAGCAATTGATGACTCTCACCTAGAGAAGTCTAAACACATTGATCACTCCTCCCCTAGAGGAACCAGATCTCCCACCTTTACTTTCCGCATTTATTACTCCTCAAACAAGTACTAACTTGACCGTTGGAGGCGGAGCTCCCACCACAAGGAGTCTCCGTTGTTTTGCAGGTACAGGCGCAAGGATACCAGTCCCGGAATTGTAACTCTCCCGCAGGACATCAGAAAACCCCGAAACAGCGTCGGTAGTCAGTTAGTGTTTTTAAGAGTGGTCAAGGTAGTTAGAAATTTGGTCAAGGTAGTTGGGTGAAGATGAATTTGGGGGTTTGAGTGATTCCCTTGGGGGGGGGGGGGGATGGGAATGAAGATAGAGGAAAATGGGGTAATGGGAGGGGTAAAGGGAATGATTGATTTTGTCTATCAAACATCAACAAAGGGATTCATGGTAGTTGATTCTCATTCCCTTTGTTGAATACCCCCAACCAAACGGCCCCTTAAATCTTTAATGAGTAACAATCAATAACATGATGTAGTTATATACTTATATACTGTATAAAAGTACATTAAAAAAAGTACAATTCTTGGGCTCGTGGGATAATAGATCAATCATCAATTATTATTATCTATATCTATATAAAAAAAAAATATAACTAAAGTAATTACCGCTGATGTCATTATTTTCCACATGTCAACCTCTTATAAAAAAATTTCACGCCAAAACTAATAATGACATAATTATTTTTTTTTCAACATAAATCAAATTTTGAAAATGATAAATTAATTATACATTTCTCTAACAGATTTCATATTTAAATTGACTAATTATGCAATTTCGATTGGAAAAATTAAAGAAAGGTCAGACTATTTCATTTTCATATAAACATTATCTTTTTCTCCTACTCCGTTTATTTATACAGATTATATGAATTGAGGCTTCCACTCTTTATTAATTTCTCAATTTATTAGATGTTGATTAAATTATTTGTACAACGTACATATTACACACAAATAAGCTAAATAATATTGTTGAAATCATAAAATAATATTTAAATCGTGCATTGTACGAGCCTAATCTAGTATATACTAAAATAACAACCGCTGACATCATCACTTTTTAAAATTGTACACGTGTCAAGTTGTTAAAATTTTCCCGCCTAAATCAATTGATGACATCATATTTTATTTATGTTTTTTACCTTGAATTATTACAATTTTTTTAAGACAATTATTATTATTATTATTATTATTATTATTATTATCATTATTATATGAATTTATAAGTGACTACCTGACTTAAAAAATATAATTACTCTCAGTTAAAAAGTACTCCGTAATACATAATTTGCTTTAGTATTTACTCTTCTTCAAAATTAATAAGATCTAAATATCACTACAAATGGTAATTAATGGTTATACTTTTATAATTTATTTCATATGAGAGACATATATAAAATATATATTTATTTCAATAAATTTTTTATGTTGTGCATTGCACGGGACTTATTTAGTTATATACTAAAAGACACACCAGCAATGACACGTGCTGGTGTGTCCTTAGTATAATTTTTTTTAAAAAAATTGATAGAAAATAAATACAAAATATTTTCTTCCAAAATTTGGTAAAAAATAATCCTAAATAATATATTTACCAACTTAAATATCTAACCATATCTTTGTATATAAGTTCTATATAAGTAATTACTTTTTAATGTGTAATAATGATTATTATAGTAAAAAAACAAAAAAAAATCATGAATATATATTGTTCAACCTAACATAATTGGTGAATGAAAAATTATCACATGTGAAATTTAAAAAAAAAATGCCAACAGGGTTCAAAATAGAAGAAAATTTGAATAAAAAAAAAGAAAAAAAAAATATTACGGACCAAATTATTTTTTATGCTTAAGTATATTTTTTAAATTGATACTTCATAAAAAAAAAAAAAAAAAAAAAAAAAAAAAAAAAAAAAAAAAAGTAAAAAATCATGCATGATACGGAATCTAACTTAGTAAGAACAATATAATGTAATCCATATGACATACAGTTATTGTCGTAAATATTACTCGTTATCCCAAGAAATACAACTATATAAAAGTAAACTTCGTTGAATAATGGAAGATACAAGGACGCTTGGAAATTTAGATTTCCCATATGAGTGACACTCTAAAAACGACTAAAGTAGACTCAACTTTTATACTTAAACTATAATTGGGCTGTACGCCTGTACTGTCTCTAGTTCGTTTAGTTTTACTAAATGTACTGAAAAGTCATTCGTGGATATACAAAGTCGTCGCAGTGGATTCACACCTTACCCTCTGTTTCGGTTGAAAACAATGGAACCTTGCCGAAGGTCCGCTGAAATGGAGAAGACTGGATTCGATCCAAGCTGTGTTGGGCCGAAGGTTTCCTGCACGGTGAACACACGTAAACTAGCCTCGGGGGTGTTTCCGAGGAAGGCCCCTCCGATGCTAAAGTCAGTACAATGTGTAAAAGGAAGACACTATGCAAGAGAGTTTGTAGCTTGAGGCTTTTGTGGAATATTTCTGAATGCAAGAATGAGCATATATTGGAATATGAATTGTTGTGTCCTTTTGAATGTGTCAATATGAAGGCTTTTATACCTCATCATACATGGAGAGGTTGGGCTTTAGCCCAATTGGCTTACTTTGTGGGCTGACCTTTGACTTTTGAGCAATTGGAGAGTTGAACCTTGACCTTGGGCTTTTAATTGGATCATTTAGTGCTCAGGCCCAATTTTGACTAAATTGGACCCAAACAACTTGCCCCCCAGACCCGATTTGGAAGGATGACGGGTCGGGTTTGATTTAACTCAGAAAAGGAGGGAAGTAAATGATTTAATTGATCCAAAAATTTGAATTTAAACCGTAATTAATGAGATAACAACGGTTAATGATTTGCGGAAGTTGGACGGATAATGGGCAGTTTAATCACAAGACATGTGTTTAATGGCTACTTAGTGGGTATTTAAGAGAAATTAAAGCACAGACTCTTCGTGTCCCGTACCTGGAGATATAAACAGAGGCGCGTCATTCTCCTCACTTATTCACCAATACAAACCCAGAATTCTTCGAGAGAGAAACCAAGAACCCGCATCAAAACTTCGCAAATTCCCCGAGCATTGAGCTTAGAAACTGAGACTTGCCACTACGAACTCGTAAATCGGCAACTTTCGCTTCAGATTAAGGTAAATTCCTTTGATTTCAGTTTATTTTTCTTCGAATTCGAACTCCTTCCCCTTTTCTTTCGACTTTTCTTTTCGAAATAATCCATGGCAAGAGGAGTTAGAGGTAGAGCCCGTGCTCCAAGAAGAGCAAGGCCGATTCCCGATCCTAGGAACAGGATTGGGACCTGGAATGGTCGAAGGCCGGAGTCTGACCCTGCTGATGGGATTAGGGCGACTCCCCTTTCCTCGGCTCCTCCTCAAAGAACGGGTGAGCCAAGCGCTTCTGGACGGGATGATGAAGTTCCCGCTGTCCTTTGGGATATCCTCCCTGGGTTTTCAGAGTGGGAGAATGCCGAAGTCGTTTCGGCCATGATAAAGAACCGCCCCTACTCATGGTGGGTAGAGAACGCCGATCAATATCGATTTGCCGAGCAAATTGAGTTGCATTACGGTATTTTCGAAGCTGATGGATATTGGTGCCGAATGCCCTCAGCATCCGATAGAATCCATCGTCCACCCCCGGGGTATGTGGGGGTGTACACGAGACAGCTTCAGTATGGGCTGAGGTTCCCTTTGGACGTTTTCGTCCGAGACTTGCTGATCCATTACAACATTTCCCTATGTCAGCTAACCCCCACCAGCATCCGAAGGGTGATGACATACTTATGGGTCTGCAAGTTCTTCAAATACGTGCCGAACCTGCACTGCTTCAGAAAGCTCCATCGGCTAGTGCCAAATATTCAAAGTGGGCACGGAAGCCATGGTTCTGGGTGGTATCGGATTGAGTCCCGGCCCCAATACTTGACCATGTGGCCAAATGACTCTTCAGACAAGGACTGGAGAGGTCAATGGATTTGGGTTAGGGCACCCACAGATCCGGGCCACCCTTGCGTCTTCAGCGCTCCCCGGTACTTAGCTGAGCCTGATCCCGAAATGGGAAGTCTAGGTCCCCCCGCAGATAACGGGGCGGATCCGAACCTGGATCAGCAACATATCTTCGGCAAGCTGCCGAACCCGGGGGGGAGTGGTCGAATGCAGCATATCCCGGAGACTTGGCTCCCCGATACGCATTACGTTTTCCAAGAGAATATGCTAGCAGCTGTTGGCCTCAGCCGAAAGTTTAAGGATGGTAAGCTTCTTCGGCTGGGGCCGAGGCTTTTAACTACCTCTTTCTTCTCTCGCTTTGCTTTTTTATGCTGTGCCAACATATCTGAGCTAAACTTTTTCCCTTTCCTTTTTTCAGAGCGGGACGAGACCAACGTTGGTATTAACTACGCTCGTCTTGGTGTTAACCGAGAGCGAGTTGTAACTGAACGGGCCCCGTCTATCACTGAGCCGAGGCATAGGGAAGTTCATCTGGATTCTTCCCACTTCCAAATTGAGGCTGTTGCTCTGTATCAGAGGCAGAAGCCTTGGTGGAAGAAGAGAGACCCTTGGTTTCAGCTGCTGAACGAAGAAGCTGAAGCTGCCCGCACAGCCGAAGAGGTTGCACGGGTACTTGAGGCTTGCGAAGGAGGAGAAGGGTCCTCCAGAGCTGCTGAGGCCGAAGCTGCAGCTAGAGCAGCTGAAGAAGACGAGGCTTTGCTGAAAACCTCGGTGCAGCTAGAGCAGCTGAAGAAGACGAGACTTTTTTTTTTTTTTTTTTACTCACACTCTTCTTCCCCCCTGTCTGTTACAGTCTGAAGAGAGTAACAGACACAGGGAAGGCAAAGCTCCTGTTCGTCCCGAAGATCAAATACAAGAGTCTTCAGACTCAGATATGGACGAGCAGCCCCTTCTGAAAAGGCGCCGAAGGATGGCCATCATCGGCCCTCATGACTTTCAGCAGAGGCCGATGACCATCGGCGTCGCAATAAGGGAACCTGAGGAAGGCAATGGATCGCCGAGGGTTCCCCAGCCAACACCCCAATCTCCTCAAAAGACCCCTCCGCCACCTCCTGAGATGGAGGTGGATCAGAGAACTCCCGAACCTAAGGGAGGGGTCCAAGAAGAAATCAAGAAGAGTGCTGCTGAGCACGAAAATAAAGATGCCGTGATGTCCAGTGCTGAGGGCTTCACGACAGATATCGCAAGAGAGGTTGAGGCTTTCGTCCTCACCCCTGAAGAAGAGGAGGTCATAGTAATTGACTCCTCTGAGAAGGACGATGCTGAGACAACCAAAGCTAATCAAGCTCCATCGTCGTCCTTCCCTTCTTTCCAGACTCTGCATTCTGGAGAAATGGGTTTCTCGGCCCCCCGAATTCCAATCCCAGATCACATCTGGGACCTCATATGGGGTCAAAACCGAGAAGGAGCTGCAGCCTACTTCGGCAATTTTGCTGGCATGTCCGAAGTAGACAGGGCAAGGATCTGGTCGCTGAAGGCCACTGCTGGGATGGGCGAATCCAGTAGATCAGTTCCTGACCCAGCCAGGTCTAACCAACTGCTGATGATGCAGGTAATTTTCCTTCATTTCCTCCGAAATTCAGCTCTTTATATATATATATATACATTTTTTTTTTTTTTTACTTATCATTTTTTTTTTTGTCTTCCTGTTTTCAGTTCGTGCACAATCAGACTCTCACTGTAGAGCTGATAGATACCCTACAAGATAGGGTAGACGCTGCTGTGCACGAAAAGAAGGTTGCTGAAGAGGAAGTTAAGCTTGCTAGGCTGAAGCAAGCAGCAGCTGAAGAGAAGCAGCAGGAGGTTGAGGAGTACGGTAAAAAAGCTGCCGAAGCCCTGAAAACCTTCTGCGATGCTATGGAGAAGGAAGTTTTTCCCCCACTGATGGAAGGGGAAAAATTCCTCCAGGAGCATATGGGAGTGGACGTCTCCAAATTCAAGGCTGCCATTGAGAGCCGAATTCAAGAAGGAACTGCTGCACAAGCTGAAGTGCAGCAGCGTCTAGAGGCTCTTGAAGCCAGCCGAATGGCTGCTGAAGAGTTGCTCCTGGCCAAAGACGTCCAACTCTCAGAGGCTGCTGCTGCTGCTGAAGCTCAAAGAGCTAAATTCCAAAAGGCTGAGGATCAATTGCTGATCCAGAAAGTTGAAGTGGCCCAGGCCCAGACAAAGGCTTTCCAAATTCAGCAAGAGCTGAATGAGCTGAAAGGTTCCTCCTCCCAAGTCGCTGATGAGCTGAAGAAATCCAAGGAAGACTTGGAGGAGACCCAGAAGAAGCTGGCTGATGCTGAGGCTTTACTCAAAGTCCGTGTTTATACCCAAGAGAAATATGAGATGGGTTTCAGAAACGGATTCCGAGTATGCCGAAGAGTCTGCCTTCATGCTGAGCCGAAACTGGACTGGTCTAAATGTGCTGAGTGGGTCCAGAATCCCGAAGACCCTCACATGAAGTATGCAACTCCAGCTGAAGCTGAAATTCTTAAGGCTGAGGAAGCCGAAGAGGAAGCTGAAAGACTGGAGTTGGAAGCTGAGCAGAGGGAAAGGGAGGCTCGGCAAAGTGCAAAGCCCGCTTCTTCTGCTGCTGGGGCTGAGGCCACCACGGGGCTCAACGCTGATCAGTCTGATCCTCCGGCTGAAGCATAGGAACTCGGGCAGTCGTCTTCAGAATCTTGCGGTTCATCATGTGCTTAACTTTAGACTTTCCGCTTTCTGAGTTTTTTTGCCTTGTTTTTTGCTTCAGCTTGCCTTGTCGTACAGCAGTTTTATTTTTTTGCTTATGTACGTATTTCGGCAGCTGTTATTTTCCGCTTGTGGGCGGCTGCCGATACTGAATTATTGAACTTGTAGCTCAATTTTTGAGCATGAAATATTAATCTAATGCTCTTTTCTTCAGTTGCTTTATTTTTGAATGCTTTACTGTTTCTTTTCTTCAACTCTGCCGAGCATAGTTGCACTGAGTGCTTCTTGCCCCCACAGAAATTGAAGTATGACTTCAGTTGAATAAGCAATTTCTGAACTTCTTCAAAATGGGTATCCGAAACACAGGGCCAACTGAAGGCAATGCTTCTGGGATACAAGTCTTACTGAAGATTGACTGTCTGAAAGTTGGATATCCGAAACACAGGGTCAACTGAAGGCAATGCTTGGGATATTAGCTTTCTGGGACTAACCTCTTTAGAACAAGTCTTACTGAAGTTTGACTTCAGCTGAAAGACCAGCGTTCTTAAAGAAGACGCGTATCCGAAACTCAGGGCCAACTTAAGGCAATGTTTCGGATAATGGCTCTCTGGGATACAAGGCTCAGTTAAGGCAATATCCCAGAATTGTCCATGGACTCATGTCTTTGGAGAACAGGTCTTGCTGATGTTTGATTTCAGCTGAAAGACCAGTGTTCTTTAAAAAGACTGAGTTTTGTAAGCCATCTGAAACCCAGTTACCCGAAGGCGAAGGTTTCAGACGAGGCTGATTTAAAAATTTTCAACTGTTGCTGTTATCCTTGATTTTCTGTCTATCTTTGAAAAATGGATACCCGAAACACAGGGCCAACTTAAGGCAATGTTTCGGATAATGGCTCTCTGGGATACAAGGCTCAGTTAAGGCAATATCCCAGAATTGTCCATGGACTCATGTCTTTGGAGAACAAGTCTTACTGAAGTTTGAATTCAGCTGAAAGACCGGTGTTCTTTAAAAAGACAGGTTTTGTCAGCAATCTGAAACCCAGTTACCCGAAGGCGAAGGTTTCAGACGAGGCTGAATAAAAAACCCTTAAAGAGTAGATAGAACAAAGAAAATTTTGAAAGGATAAAAAGTTGTAAATATTTATATAAATGGCGGCTCCAAGGCCTTTCATTAGTTCAAAATGTACTTACAAAGATTGTTCTTCCCCGAAGGGTTTACACATGGTATTTTTTCAGTACATCAGCGTTCCAGTGATTCTTCAATTCAGTTCCATCCAACTGTCGAAGTCGGTATGTCCCTGGCTGAAGCTCATCATATATTTCGTAAGGTCCCTCCCATGTAGCTGAGAGCTTCCCATGGATTCGGCCTTTCTGAACTGCAGCAGCATTCCGAAGGACAAGATCTCCAATTTTGAGAGGCCTTGCATGGACCCTTCGGTTATAAAATTTGCTGACTCTCTGCTTATAGGCGGCCATTTTATCTCGAGCTGAGTCTCTTACTTCGTCGAGGAAATCGAGAGATTCCCTCATCAGTCGCTCATTCTCAGCCGAGAAATGGTGCACTCGAAGGCTCTCAGAGCCAATTTCCACTGGAAGGACGGCTTCGGCACCATACACCAGTTCAAAAGGTGAGTGGCCCGTTGCCTCTTTTTCAGTTGTCCGAAGGGACCAAAGGGTTCCAGGGAGCTCCTCTAGCCATTTGGACTTTTGATCTTCCACCCTCTTCTTGAGGGCATTTAAGATCTGTTTATTTGCTGCTTCGGCTTGTCCGTTACTTTGCGGGTGGCATACTGCTGAGTATGCCAGTTTGATGCCGAACTGATCTGTATATCGCTTCAGCGGTAAGTTATCAAATTGCCTCCCATGATCGAAGACAAATACTCTCGGGATGCCAAAGCGAGTGATGATATTCTGCCAGATAAATTTTCTGACAGTTTGCTCTGTAATGTTCGAGGCTGCTTCGGCCTCGATCCATTTACTGAAGTAGTCGACACCAACTATCAGCCATTTTTTCTGGTACACAGCCTCTGGAAATGGTCCCAGTATATCCAGTCCCCATTGGGCAAACGGGAGTGGATTAAGGATCGGCTGAAGATCCCTTGCTGGCTGATGGATAACTGGAGCATATTTTTGACATTTTTCACATTTCCGAACCAGCTCCTTAGCATCGGCGATCATGGTGGGCCAGTAATACCCGGCCCTCAATGCCTTGTGGGCTAAGGTTCTTCCCCCAATGTGGTTCCCACAGATGCCGAGGTGAATCTCCCGCAGGATATAATCTGCATCTGTTGGTCCCACGCATTTCAGCAATGGGGCTGAGAAGGACTTTTTCAGAAGTTCCCCCCTGAAGACAATGAACCTAGAGCTGGTTCTCTTCATTTTGGAGGCCAAAGCTTTGTCCTCAGGAGTTTCTCCCCGAAGCTTAAAAGCTAAAATGGGTTCCATCCAACTAGGCTCTGGGTCAGCGCAGCACACTTCAGGTGCTTCGTCGACACTTCTTACTCGACGCACTTCTACATATACAGACTTGTTCAGCTCGGTAAAAGATGAACTAGCAAGTTTGGAGAGTGCATCGGCCTGAGTATTCTGACCCCTTGGGATCAGCTGAACCTCAAAAGTTTTCAGCTCTGCAATGACTGATTTGATCTTGGCAAGATAAGCTATCATGGAGGGCTCTTTGGCCTCATAGCTGCCACTGATCTGATATGCAACTAGCTGAGAGTCTGTTTTTAAGCAGACATGATCGGCTTCCAAGGAGATGCATAATTGTAGGCCGGCGATTGCTGCCTCATATTCGGCTTCATTGTTCGAGGCCTTAAAAGAAAATTTTAGTGCATACTCAAAGGATTTGCCTTCGGGAGAAGTTATCACTACTCCTGCCCCCGAACCGTTTTCGGTGGAAGACCCATCCGTAAACACGGTCCAGACTTTCTTTTCACTGTCCAGCACTTCTTGGTATGAGCATTCGGCCAAGAAATCCGCCAGAGCTTGAGCCTTAATGGCAGCCCTCGGACGGTAGCTGATGCTGAATTCGGTGAGCTCAAAAGCCCACTTGGCTAGCCTACCGGATTTTTCAACCTTGCCAAGAACTTTTTCCAACGGCTGATCAGTTAAGACCACTATCTGATGGCAATCAAAATAGGGCCTCAGCTTCCGAGCAGCTACCACTACCGCGAAAGCAACTTTCTCGAGTAGAGGATAGCGGGTCTCGGCATCCGTCAGTGTATGACTGACGAAATAAATCGGTTGCTGACTCTTACTCTCTTCCCTCAGCAATACTGCGCTGATGGTGGCTGGGCTAACGGCCACATATAGGTATAGAGTTTCTCCTTCAACTGGGCTAGCCAGCGTTGGAAGTTGAGCCAGATGCTCCCGAAGCTGTTGAAAGGCGTCTTTTTGCTCTTCCTCCCAAACAAGCTCTTTTGTTTTCGGGAGTTTCAGGGCTTTGAAGAAGGGTAACCCCTTATCCGAAGCTCTGGAAATGAACCTCGAGAGGGCTGCCATTCTTCCAGTGAGCCGCTGAACATCCCGCTTCGTTTTCGGCTCAGGAAGGTCGAGCGCCGCTTTGACTTTAGAGGGATTGGCATCAATCCCCCTTTTGCTGACCATGAAACCCAGGAATTTCCCTGACTTCACGCCGAAGACACACTTCTTCGGATTCAGCTTCATTTAATGCTTTCTCAAGGTGGCGAAAGTTTCAGCCAGGTCCTTTACATGGTCCTCTAGTTTTCTGCTTTTGACGATCGAATCGTCAACATAGACTTCCATGTTTCGGCCCTTTTGATCGGCGAAAACTTGATCCACCAGCCTTTGATAGGTTGCCCCCGCATTTTTCAATCCGAAGGGCATCATTTTGTAATTATACACCCCAGCGTTCGTGACGAATGCTGTCTTGGCTCGATCGTCGGGGTGCATAAAGATCTGATGATACCCCGAGAATGCGTCCATGAAACTAAGCAAGGCATGGCCACTTGTCGAATCGACTAGCTGATCGATTCTTGGCAAGGGATAGAAATCCTTTGGACAAGCCTTATTTAGGTCCGTGAAGTCAACGCACATCCTCCAGGTACCATTGGGCTTCTGAACCATCACCACATTTGCCAGCCATTCCGGATATTGGCAAGGTTCAATGAACCCTGCCTCCAATAATTTTTTGACTTCGGCTGCGATGTCTCGGTTCTTATTGGCGGAGTAATTCCGCTTCTTTTGCTTAACTGGTCGACACGCTGGGTCAACATTAAGCTTATGTGAGATGAGGTCTGAACTTATCCCGGGCATATCAGCTGCCGAGAAAGCAAACACATCTCTGTTATCCCGAAGGAGCTGAATAAGTTCACAACGGGTGTCAGGATCAAGGTCCATCCCGATTGTTACACATTTCTCAGCATCTCCTTCGGCCAACTCAACTGTTTCAGTATGTTGGTCCATGTCCATTGCCGATGGACTGGACTCTTCAGAATCTGGTCTGCTGCCAATGTCAGCAGGTGTCCCAGTCTTTGTGTTCTTCGGCTGGCTCTCTGAGTCTTGCGGCTCAGCTGAAGAGTCAACCTTTTCCCTTTCGGGACCTTTTTCTCTGGGCACGGATCCTTGGGCCGAAGCACTTAGGCCTTTCGGCTTTTTTGCGCTTGGCTCTCTTTCTTTTTCTTTCTCCTCCTCATCCCTGTCGTCATCTGGGCGACTACTGGATGGCTTGAGGTAGTTGCACCTTCGGGCGTCTTTTTGGTTGCCCTGTATCCTTTCGGGGAAGCCGGCGTCTGAGACGTAAATCATCAGCTGATGATAAGTTGAGACGACCCCTTGGATCTCGTGAATTATGGGTCTCCCCAAAATCACGTTGTACACTGAAGGAGCGTCGATGACCAAGAACTCAATCATGACGTTCCGGGCTGCCTCATCGCAACCGATGGTGACAGGAAGTGTCACCTTCCCATCTGGATAAGCTGAAGCCCCATTGAACCCGGATACCGGATAGGGTACCGGCGTAAGGTGCTTGGGCTTCAGCTTAATTTGGTTGTAGGCCTTTCGGAACAGAATGTTTGCTCCGCTGCCACCGTCAACAAGGACCTTACTGACGTCGTGGTTGGCCACCGTGGCGATGATCACCAACGGATCCTCGTGAGGGAACGTAATCCCCCGGCAGTCGGCGGCTGTGAACGTCATGTTCGGCACCGGCGACTGGGGAGATTGAATGTCAGCGTTGTTCACCTGGTGAGTCAAAGCTCTAAGGTGACGCTTGTGCTCCCTCCGAGAGTATATTCCTCCCGAGATAACATTGATCGGAGGGAATTTCCCCTCCTGTTTTTTACTGTTTTTCCGGGGGAAATCAAGGTCCTGCCGAGGGTCCTTTGCTAACCTCTCGGATTCTTTTTTCTCGCGGTGATCCGCGATGTATTTTTTCAAGTATCCCTTCCGGACCATGTCCTCTATCTGGTCCTTCAGCTGGATACACTCCTCAGTGTTGTGGCCCGAAGACTCGTGGAACTCACACCACTGATTTTTATTTTTTCGCTGATACCACTCTGGGAGTGGTCTCGGCTTTCGGTAACTCTGCTCCTCCTTCGTCACACTGTAAATTTTGGCGCGTGGAAGAGAGAGCGGAGTGTAGGACTCATATCTGCCTGTGTATGAGGCAAACCTGTCCTTCTTTAGGTCGCTGGCCGAAGATGGCTCCGAGGCCTTTGATTTTCCCTTTGCCTTATGGCCTTGGCCTTCAGACAAGGGTATTTGCCTCTGTTTCCCTCCCCCGGATTGAGGTTGGGTTTTTGCTTTATTCCATTCTTCGGCTCGGATGAACTTATCCGAAGCACTAAGAGCTTCCTCCAAGGTCTGCGGGGTATGCATGACCATGAAGTCTAGGAATTTTCCTGGCTGAAGGCCATTCTGCATTGCAAAAACAGCTAGCCCCTGGTCCAGCTGGGAGACGCTTGATGACTCGTTACTGAAACGGGTCAGGTAGTCTCGGAGGCTTTCGGTTTCCCCCTGTTGCAGACCCATGAGCTCTGCGGTAGTCTTCTCTCGGCGGTTTGCCGTGGAAAACTTGCTCCTGAACTTGGAGGACAGATCATCCCAACCTGTTATGGAGCCTTGCCTTACTCCCTTGGAGATCCACGCTTGCGCGACCCCCTTGAGAGTGGTTGGGAAATATTTGCACCAAGTCGCCTCGGATCTGGGGCAAAGATGCATATGAGTCTCATACGAGGCCACGTGGTCCTTCGGATCCGTGGTCCCGTCATATGTGATATGCGACGGTATTTTAACCGTGGGTACGCGCTCTTCCAGTATCCATTGCTCGAATGGTGAACTAGCGGGTAGCATAATGGCCTTGCCCTTGTTCCTGGCCGAAGGGACCGCGCTCCGCCCTCTTAGAGAGGTAGGAGTGGTTTTCGTCCCTGGCTGGGAAGTCTGGGCCTCGGCTGCAGGGAACGAGAGGCGACTACGCACGCTCGGTTCCTGGCCGCCGAGTCGGTCAAGGACGCTTCTGCGAGCAGTCTCAGGTTCCCGGCGAGTAGATTCTGGCCGAGAAGCTGAGCTGCTGCTCTTATGCGCTGCTGGTCTTGAGGATGAGGATCCTTTAAATAATTGAGAGTTCTTCTTCCTCTGTTTTTCATTTTTCCAAGAATCCTCCTCCCACTCTTCCAATTCCCGGAAGGAAGGAAGCTTCCCACCGTCATGGTCTAACTTCCTCCGCTGATGTCGGGTATGCGGAAGAGTTTGATCACGAGGCGGTGGCATATTCTGTGCCCTCATTGCCTCCATGAGTACTGCCAGCGCTCTTGCCACCTCTTCCGAACTGGGCCCCGTCAAAGGGGTCCCCGGCCGAGTGTGGGCATGAGGCCGTGCAGCCGATGGTTGGCTTTGGGACACTGAATGTGTCCTATGATCAGACTGACCCCTGTTAGACCGAGAGTGGTCCGGCCTATATTGAGAGTCATGCATTATAGGAGATAGGGAATCCTCCTTGTGTGATCCTCCCCCCGAGCCGGCACCCTTGGGAGAGTTCCGGTCCGGCGAGGGCGATGGTGTAGGAGTTTTAGGCTTTTCGCCCGCTCCTTGACGGAGGCTTTTGCTCTTGCGGTTCTTAGCCATGGCTGCTAAGATAATTGCAAGGTGATCTTGGTTAGGAATTTGGCTTAAAGATTTTTGAAAGTCTTCCCCACAGACGGCGCCAAATTGTTTCGGTTGAAAACAATGGGACCTTGCCGAAGGTCCGCTGAAATGGAGAAGACTGGATTCGATCCAAGCTGTGTTGGGCCGAAGGTTTCCTGCACGGTGAACACACGTAAACTAGCCTCGGGGGTGTTTCCGAGGAAGGCCCCTCCGATGCTAAAGTCAGTACAATGTGTAAAAGGAAGACACTATGCAAGAGAGTTTGTAGCTTGAGGCTTTTGTGGAATATTTCTGAATGCAAGAATGAGCATATATTGGAATATGAATTGTTGTGTCCTTTTGAATGTGTCAATATGAAGGCTTTTATACCTCATCATACATGGAGAGGTTGGGCTTTAGCCCAATTGGCTTACTTTGTGGGCTGACCTTTGACTTTTGAGCAATTGGAGAGTTGAACCTTGACCTTGGGCTTTTAATTGGATCATTTAGTGCTCAGGCCCAATTTTGACTAAATTGGACCCAAACACCCTCTTTATTTAGGTTGAATTTCTGGAATTGTTCTTGTTTGTTGAGGTTATTTAGAAGCTTGTTTTTGTCTTTACATAGTTTGTGGTTGACTAATTTGCTCATTTTTATGCAAATGAGCAAAAACTTTAAATAATTACTGATTTTATACATAAAAAGAAATACGGAGTACATATAGATATATATTTGCCTCAAATTTGTCCAAATATATATAGATTGTGTGAGATTGGGTACATGCACAAATATGGGTACAACGTACAACAGAAAAATATCACTCCCAAGTCCCAAGTAAGCAGAATCAGGTACGATATGTTACAACTCGTATAATATATATACTAATATACCGATAAACGGAGTACGTACTTGTTTAAAAAAAATACAGAGTACAAGAAAGTATAAATAAATTTAAATCACCAAATACAAAAATCCAAAAGTTAATGAGGAGTAAAGTGATCACATTTGCCCGTAAAAAAATAAAAATAAAAAAAAAATAAAAATAAAAATAAAAAAAGTGGTCACATTTGAAAGAAATACTATACGTGAAGCTGAAGGGTCATTTTATGTGCATAGAAAAGTAGAAAACTACAGTACTTCGTAAATAGAGAGCATTGAAAAACAGCAATGTTATTGAAATTAACCAAGCTGAGTTAGATACTCTTGAGCTTCCCTTGTTTTAAATAAGAGTGCCTCTGTGCGTACAAAATATTGATCAAATTAAGCTTAAATTGCTATCCGATACTCGCATTGTCCTACTACACTTGATAATATTATGGAGGGTGAAGACACGACATCTAAGGCTGATAAGATGCCTGGTGATCACTTCATCACTACAAGTGCTCACAGTCCTGCCAATCTCCTAACCACTAGTAATGAATTTGCAGCTAACACAACTGATGAAGATGTTGAAGAAGGCGAAGTTAATAAGGATGAATTACACAATCTGGTAGCAGAAAATTCAGTGTCCGACACAGATGAAGAAGAACATGAAATAAAGGATATCGATAGTCTGGTGATGGAAGATTCAGAGGCTGGTGAAGATGTTAATGAAGAGGAAGAAATAAAGGATATTGATAATCTGGTGGTGCAAAATTCAGTGTCTGATGAAGATATTAATGATGACAAAGAAATAGAGGATATTGATAATCTAGTGGTGGAAAATTCAGTGTCTGATGAAGATATTAACGATGACAAAGCAATAGAAGATATTGATAGTCTGGTGGTGGAAAATTCAGTGTCTGACGAAGAAGATGGTAAGGACGAAGAAATAAAGAACATCGATAATCTGGTGGTGGAAAAATCAGTGTCTGGATCAGAATCTGATGGTATTGGCTACACACCTCCTCCTGGTTATGAGCTATGCTTGCAAGAGCCACTTTTGGATATTGAGGTGGATGATAACACTGAGCTTTGGCTAATGCAACTCCCTTCTGACCAAGTAATCTCTTCATCTTCCTTGGCTTTTTATTTCTGAATTACCTTTCTTTTGTAAATTGAATTGAGTTACCAACTTTAACATTACGCCTCTATGGTACTACACCAATTTAAATTACTTTATTACTAGTAAGGATTTCATTCTTATCAACCTTCGTGGCATGCATGAACTTGTTGTCTAAGGTGTTGAACTTGAATGAACAGTACGTATGCATATTCGATATTTAATTTGGTTCTGTTTTTTTTTGTTAAATCTCAATAGCTTAAAATTATTTCAATAAAGGTTAAGAAGTTATCAAAAACTTATCAATATAAAAAGGTTGATTAAAGTAATCTTTATCATTTGAAATGTTGTGAGCAAATGCTCAAAATTTTTTGCCTAAGGGAGGTTTTACTCCTATCACCATAGATGAATTTCGTAGAGTTCAAACAAAACTCCCATTTTTTTGGCCAGCTTATTCACATGACTAATTTTAAAAAAGATCAAACATATTTTATCTTTTAGTATTTGCTTATGTATTTGTATTTCTGATTTAAAATGTATTTATTTCTTACTTGTGCAGAGGCTTGATGATTTCGAAGGTCAAACAGCATCTATTGATCTTGACAATGAAGATGGACCAATTGGTAGCATGAGGACAAAATCTGGTAAATACAACTAAAAGCTCATAATAATGTAACTCGCATTTGAGGTTTGACGGTGCATTGATACTTATATATAAGTGGTATACATGCAGGTAAAGTTTATAGCATGGTCAACTTTCCAGCCCCAGTATCTGATATAACTGTTTTTATACCTGGCCTATCTGAAACAAAAGTTGGTATGTGTGATGTGTCACCGACTCGTTAACATTTGCTCATTTCATAAATCATGTAAAATTGATACCCCGAAAATTGCATCCCTTAATATAACCTAATAATCAAATATGTCACATTCTTTAAGAACAGGTCGAGGGAGTAATAATTTCAATCATAGACACTAATAATCATGTTCATAGTGCAATAATAACAGCAGTTAAATATCTATTTTACAAATGATATTCCAAGTAATGAACCGTTTTGACATATCATTCCTCATTTAATTTTCCACTAATTAACTTGGAATTTTATTATTTTTGTGGTAGCTGGGAAGATTTCACGGCATGTAAACCTTGTTAGATTTCCCGAGCCAGATGAACTCATCTCGCAATGTGAGGAGATGGCTAATTTGGAATCAGATTCGGGAGAAACTAGGAGCAACTCATCATCTGATCGGGATTGTCCAAGCAAAAACAAAAAGAAGAAGGGTAGTATCACAAAACCTTGATGGTTGATGGCTTGATGAGATATTTCTGCCATTTGCATCTCTACTCTCTAAGAAGATGAGATATGTTCCTAATCAGTTTGACTGATAATTATGTTGTTTAACTCATATGTCTGATCATTTTGACTAAGTAGCTCAAGCTGCTGTTTGATGGTTGTTCTAGCTCTACAAAGTGCCTCTATGGGCACTAGTAACTTTCATTTAATTAGGTTTTTGTTTTCTATTTAAGTTCTTGCTTTGATGATGAAATAATCCTAAGTGCTTAAGTATTTTGGATTTAATGATCATGTGCTCTTAATATGACTTTTGTTTTGAAGATATCAAGTGCAAAGTATCTTGGTTAAATGTTTAGAGTTTGTAGCATAATTACAGGTTTGAGTGGATAATGTGCATTAAAATGTGTAATGTTCATCATGTACTGGAGTAGCATGGCGATGTTATGCCACTAGCAAGTAGCAAGACGTTACCACATTAGTATAAATAAAGTATCAAAATATGCAAACATGGAAGAAAATTGCACAAAACAAGTTGTGATTTCCACAAGCTAATTTTTAAGTGGCTCATTTGACCCCCAACAGCACTTAACAAGTTTATACTCAATGGCCATTGTGTTCAATTGTCAGTTTTGTCACCCTCTGATTCCCAATCTGCCACTCTTCTAACGAAGGTGGATCAGTAAAATGGGATTTAGACCTATAAATGAAAAGGGTGATGCCCATCCATGGAGTTGTAAGATAAAGCCTACATACAATAATCAACAAAAGCAGCAGCTACAGAGCCCTCTGTTTTGAGCGCTGGTGCCTATTCCTCCCAACTCCTCCTAACCATTGTGTTAGCATTTAGTAAAACAATTAGAATCAGTAAGCGGTCTTGAAAGGCTTGTACGTTTTAAGATCATTAACCACCCCGACGATAGATCCAGCAGCAGCGGCGATGGAGATAATGAGGCAAGCAGCACTTAGAATCTGAAGAGAAATCCATTTAGTAGTCCATTTGGGTATCTTCTTCTGGGAAATGTACATTTCTACCGGGAAATACACAGTCAAGGGCCAAAACCCTAGTGCTCCAAGTAATCCCACCACATCGTTGAAGAAGGGTAAGAGCATGGAGATTACGGTGGTAATGATCACGAATACAGTCCTCCAAACTAGCCTGAAGAGATTAAGGTTGTAAGGTTTGTAACCACCAGGAAGTGGAATTTTGATATCCTTGGTGATGAAGTCACTATCAGGGAAGGTCTCACTGGCTATTTTCTCAACGAAAGCATAGAGAGGCTGACAGTAAACTTGGTAGGCACCAACGAGATGGATGACAATAGCAGCATTGGCTATGTCTACTAGCCAAAATGGGTTGTAGAATCCAAACCCAGTTAGCAGGTTCCCGGGTGACAAGTCCCCGAATGCTGCATAGCCAAAGCACCCGCATAACAGGTAGAATACAGTTGTTACTACAACACTTACTAGTGTAGCCTTCCTCATTGTCTTTGATTCCGCTGGGGGTGACCTTACTGTGTCCTACATAATTACCAGTACAGTACACCATGTTACTAACATCAAATTACGAATGACTACGTTACCAAGCAAGCTAGGCATGATTAAGCACCTGAATTTCAATGAGAATCATGGAGTATGAATAGGCAAATGCAATATCACCAAGTGCTTGGAAGCTTCTCCACACTTTATCAGCTTCCGTAACCACACCAACACTAATACCAGTCAAACTGCCCTTGATTTTTCCATTTACTGTTAATTCAATCGCGTATAAACAGAGAATAAGAATAAGAATAAAAACAAGACTATATTGACAATTAAATAAAAAAAGTAAAAGTCTATAATGAACGGCTACTTGTGCTTTTTGCCGAAGAAAGAAAGGAATGTAGCTAGTCTACTAGAAAAAGTGAACGGTTAAAAAGAGAGTTGAAAAAAAATGATTTGATGCATTACCAGCCACTTTAGCGATACCAAGACCAAGACCAATGGTAGAATAAGTGAAAGACATGACTGCTGCAACGATTGATAGCCACCAAATTTGATCAAAATCTGGGATTTGGGAGAAGAATATCTCAGCAACTCCAAAGAGGATCATGTAAGGATTTGCTGATATGTTGCACTTGGCTTTCTCGCCTTGCTCATGGAAGCAATTAGATCTTTTTATAGCCCTATATATATAAATATGTTACCCGCGTTAATAAATAACATTACATGTATATGCATATCAAGGAGATAAACTGTACAACATTTAATTCATATGATGATACCCTATTATGATGTTTATTTATAAATTGGTCTTAATTGGTGTATATGTTTACTAGATGAAGCCCTTGCGATGCACGGTTTGTTTGAATTTTTAAAAATATTTTTTTATACATATATTTATGTGCTAAAATTTGTTATATATTTAGATAAAATTCCTAATATCAAAAGATAATATTTTATATTTAATTAATTTAAATTGGAAAATCTCATTCGCCAATTTTGCTTACGTGGCATTTGAATTATTTAATTATAAAAGATTTTAATAATCTCCTATTTAATTGGTTACTACTAAAATTTATAATCCTATATGACACACAAAGAAAATTAGATCCTATGTGGCTCTCTAAAAACTCGGGAAAAAACTCTCCTTTATATATATATATATATATATATATATATATTAGATTTCATAAGATAAGCTAAACGTGATGCAAATAAAAAAAATCTTACGTCATGCTTATCGAGGCTGCTATTGTATAACCGATTGCAACTCCAAAGAGGTTTAAGTACTGAATTAATCCACATATTTTCACTTGAAGCCCACCTACAACGCAATGCAACCACAAAGTCAGATTAAGTTGGAATTTTGATTATACATACTATTTTAACTCCTGTTTTTTTCAATCTCTTTTAACTTTGTTTGTCATCTTTCACCACAAATTCACAATATCTACTGTATTTCATACTACTATCCTTGTTACTTTATTTATGTATGTTTTACACCCACCCATATCTTTCTTTGTCTCTTCTAATAAATCCACCTAATTATTATACGAGGTCAACTTTATCAAATTTTTTTATTACGGAGTAATATATGTATTTATGGACATGACATCTTTATATAACAGAAGTAGTATATATAATGCTAATTTTTATTAAATTAGCAATATTCCACTCATATCTTCTTTGTCTCTTCTAATAAATCCACCTAATTATAACACAGAGGCCAACTTTATCAAATTTTTTTATTAATATATATATTCATGGACATGACATCTTTATATAACGGAAGTAGTATATATAATTCTAATTTTTATTAAATTAGTAATATTAATTGAAGGTCAGGTGTGTGGGTTAAAATTAAATACCAAGATTAGCTTGAACAGCATCCATGTAAGTGTAATTTCTCTTGCCGGAGACAGGATCACCGGATCGGTAGCAATCGGAGAGCAGAACAGAAGTGTAGTAAGTGACAATTGAGAACAATATCATCACAATTGGGCCAGCAATCCACCCAAGCTGGGCCGTAGCCCAAGCCAAGGACAGCACTCCTGACCCAATCACAGCCGTTATTATATGGGAACTTGCCGTCCACATAGTCCCTGCAAAATTTAACCAACTATTAAATTAATATGTACTGGTACAGTACTCTCTATCATCACCTTCACATTTCAATCTCACGTGTTTTTGTACCAAAACAACTCCAATCTCAATCTGAATAAGTTAAAATAACCACCATGACTCATGGTTGTTAAAAACAACATACGGAGTACTAATTAATGTACTGTCCACCTCTTAGAAGCATGTAATTAGGTAAAATAAAATATGACAGAACAATCCAATCTCATATAAGTAAGGAGAAATCAACTTAAGACACGAAAATACAAGAAATATACGAAGCAATTGTTTAATGATGGTACAAGTGTGGTTTTTTTTTTTTTTTTTTTTTTTTTTTTGTTAATTCTCGGGATCATATAACTTTGTTGAGGTGCACTGAGTTATAAGATGAAGGTTTGTCAAAAAAAAAGAAAAGGTGTTACAAAACAATTAACCTGTTCTCTTGACACGGCCATCATCATCAAACACTTTGGAGGCGTTTTGAGGGGCAACGTCGAGACCAATACTGAAGGCCTGGCTTTGCTGCTTGCTTACCCCCATGGTTCGAGTTTGATCCAGTAATAACTAATAAGTTTTCTCAAAATAAATAATACGGAGCAGTATGATTTCTAATTTAGTTTGAAATAGAATTGAAAAATAATCGGGAATTGGATAGAATTGAAGTAACAGCAGCAGTAGTTTAGGTGTGATTGTGGTGGCGTAAGAATCGAAACTTTATATAAGAAGAGAGTGTGAACAAGTGGGTTAGAGCCGCGTATTTTGACTATTAAATATTCCGACCAACTGCCACTCTAGGCCGAACCACAAATTATTGGGTGCATCCGACATTTATTTATAAATCTATTTTTTGTATTTATTCTTATGCCCCTCTTAATTTAATAATACCTCATCACTTCAGACCATCCCTTTAATAATACATGCAACATGTTATAAAAGTAAATAATAATAAAACAACAATAATAATATTAATAATAATAATAATAATAATAATACAAACTTAAACATGCGGGATATTAATTAATTAGAGAATAAAAGATATTTTCTCCACCTCATTAGCTATGTCCACTGATTATGACACAAAAATTTAAGATAAATTAATTTCGATTATTAGTTGTTATTTGATTAAATAACTAATGTAAAGGGAATAATGGAAATTTGTTTCTTTCAAAAAAAAAAAAAAAAGGGACTTTGTTAGTTGATTCAGAAAAAATAAGTTTCTTTTTATAGATTAAAAAAAAATCATGTTTATTTTTGTAATTCAAACAAGCAAGTTCATAAACATTCATACAAATTAAAGTTCGGAATAAAACTTTAATTAGTTGTTTTGATAAGTTAATACTCCCCATGTCCCTTAATACAATGTCAATGCCTCTTTTGAGCATTTATTCATCACGTAATAAAGAGAAAGAGACATTATACGTATTAAGGGACGGAGGGAATATAATGCAATTTCTAGAGGAAATTAAAAAATTAAAAAATCAAATAATCTTGGGCAATTGGGTTGAGGCCCTGAAGGAACCTAAGGGGATAAAGGCACCTCTTAATAGTTTTAATCATATTCTAAAACTAAATTATAAAGAATAGTAGGTATCATCTACATCGAATCCTATTATCAATAACTTTTCTGCAAAATGCGGGTTGATGTCTTGATGTATAAATATGCCAGTGAAATTTCCAATCCAATGATTCATATGCTAAGTAGCTAGATTGTATAAAGGTCTGTTAAACATTATTTACTTAATTTCAGTTCAGTTCAGCTCAACTAAAATCAGTTCAGTTCAGCTCAACTCTAATCAGTTCAGCTCAGCTCAGCTCTAATCAGTTCAATTCGGTTCAATTCAGCTCCAATCAGTTCAGTTCAGCTCCTAATTTACCTCTCTCATAAAATATTCATTTCATCTCAGTTTAGTTTAGCTCCAATCAGTTCAGTTCAGTTTAGTTCAGTTCAGCCCCTCTCATAAAATATTCATTTCAGCTCAGTTCTGTTCAGTTCCAATCAGTTCAGTTCAGTTCATTTTACCTCAGTTCAGTTCAGTTCACTTCAGTAAATGTGAACAGGCCCTAATAATATGATACAAAGTATTGATTTTAAGTATTATTAATTATGAGTTACATAAATTTATATATATATATATATATATATATATATATATATATATATATATATATATATATATATATATATATTATTAAACACAAAGTATTTTGTAGAACGAACTCACGTGAGTCCGCTTAAAAAAATAAATAAATAAATCTTAATTGTCAGAAAATAGATATATATTGGTCATATATTAAGTTATAAATATCATTTATTAGATTAAAGGTGTCAAAAATTAGATAATAATGGTCAGATTTTAGATTATAATTATCAGATCGATATTAAATTATAATAGTCATATATTAGATTTTAATTGTCAGAAATTAGATTATAGTAGTCAGATATTAGATTAAAATTGTTAGAAATTAGATTATTATTATAGTCAGGTATTGATTTATAAGTATCATATATTAGACAATATTAATCAGATATTAGACTGTATTGATAAGATATTATACAATTCCAACAATCAGACCCCTCCCTTGTTCTTCTTTGTGCTCCTCAATCAGACCCTTCCCCTTTTCTTCTTCTTGCTCCATCTAGGGGTGTGCATAAATGGACCTGGACCGGAAAACCGACTAGGACCGGACCGGGGTCTTCGATCCTCACAAATTGACAATTCTGGTTTCTGGTCTGGTCCGGGTAAAAACTAAAATATTTCGGTCCGGACCGGAAAGTGTACTGACCTTTAATTTTCTTTTTTTTTAAAAAAAAAATAAACCTTTCCAGTTCAAAGGAAAATATGACACGAATCCTTTCATTCTAAGTCAATTATTTAGCTAGTTTTAGAATTAATATTTATTATTAACTATTTTGGGAAATACTTTACTTAAATTAGCCATTTTGGTGAGGAAAAATTAATTCTAATAATCCCACCTTTGGCCGATTTACTGTTAATAATCCCACCTTTAGATTATTATTTAGTAATCCCACCTTTATAGGGGATCTTCTTTGTGCACCAAAAAATAAAATAGGGGATCTTCTTTTATTGGTCCTTTATGACCGATAACCTGTACATTAAGTAATTTTTTTAATTTGAGTGACACATGTCATTAAATAATTTGTAAAAAAAATCTGGTCAAATTTTTTTTTTTAAAAAGATTTTATTTAAAACACTCGGCCAACTGCCAATAACCACCCTCCCCAACCTCCGACAGCCCTTCCCCCATCCCCACCGTCGGAACCTCTATTCCACCGCTGGAACCCCTATTTCCACCCTCACATGGCAAAAACTAGCCCTTGATTTCAATGAATTAGAAAAAAAAAGTAAAAGAGAAAAATCTTCAAGAGCAAAAGAGGTGGCTTGATATTGAATTAGGTAGGATTTACGAGGCTTTTCGGCAGTTAGAAGAACTTTTCAGCGGTGATAGGGGTTTTCAAGGTGGTGGGTATGGTGGTTTCGGGGTTGGGATATATGGGTCAGGGGGTGATTTAGGGGATGACTTTTGGTTGGCGAGGTGGTTTTCGATTATGGGGGGTTTCGGCCGGCTGTTTTAGGGGGATTAGGGTGGCCGCCAACCGGTTATTGGTGGGGCTAGGTTGAGGCTAAGGGTTTCACGGTGGGTGGGGGTGGCTGGTGGTTTTTTTTTTTAAAAAAAGTTTTTAATTTTTTTTTCAACCAATTATAAAATGACATGTGGCATCTTAACTTATCAAAACCGGTTACCAACAGGTTAGGGACCAATATAAATAAAGGGGAGACCGATCAAAGGTGGGATTATTCGAATGAATTTTTTATTTTGGTAATAGATCCTAAAATTTTACTCCTTCCGTCTCATTTTGATAGTCCCTTATGGACAAATTTTAGTCCCAAAATGTTGACCTCATTTGATTTTTCCAACAACCATTAATATTAATTTTTTACCAAAATTCCCTCTAATTTGCAGTAATACTTGTGCGAATTTTAATTTTTCATGTAAATTTTGTTTTTCCATGTACTTTTATTACTTTATCTCTCTACTTTTTTGCATACCCAATGTCAATTTACTTTTTCAAAGTAGTTTAACTATTCTTATTTGTGTTTATTAATTCCCGTGAAAATTGTCCACAAGAATCTATCAAAAGGGGATGGAGGGAGTAATAAATTAATGCTCAGATAGGCGGTAAGCCTGTAATTGATATCGAAAACGAAACTGAATTTATGTCATGTACAGATGTACTCCGTGGCATTATATATTGTAATTTTGTCTTGCAAAATCAAATAACAGTAATGAATATCTTGAAAGTAACAGACTCCTCCTTACTTTACTGTCCTCACTCAGTCACTCCTCACTGTATTATTGGTATAAAAATAAATTAAATTATAAAGTACGTACTGCTTACGTAATATTCCGTAATACAACTATTATGAGTTTATGACAGCATGTTTTCGTATTGGATTTATGTGTTGACTTCCGCCTACCGCAGTCACTCAGTCATGACTTTGACCACTTCTTTTAGCTATATAGGATGGCAAGAAATTCTCCATACTTGATGGTGCAGAAAATTATACTCGGATCCAAAGAGTGAGTAGTAAACTGAATACAAATTTAAACTTTTTATTTTTAGCCAAACAAATACAAATAGTATTTGTTTTTGAAACAGAATTCTCCCCGAAATTAGGGTAATAATATCAAAATGTCATAAGGCTAAGTCCAATAACTGTCCCAACGTCCTTCAGCTCCACCTTGCTATCTGGGAACTCGACTTGCAAAAGAGAGAAGGTTAGCTGCCCCAGGGGTGTGACCAGGGAAAACCCCTTCGATACTTAAGTCACTACTTTAGAGGGAGAAGGAGAGAGAATTAGAAAAAAGTTACCATCTTTAATGATTGAAGAGCTATTTATAGATGTAGTTTCAGGTGACAGAAGTTATACTTAATTGAATAAATTAGGGATAAATCTGTACTTTGCTCTGACTAATAATAGGCTGGATCATTAAGGTGCCAAAACATTTTTTTCCCCCTCCTATTATAGGATCACCGCTATAAAATTTTCCTCTATTCTCAAATAATATGTCTGGTTTGAATTTATATTATGAAAACTAATGTAAGATACAATATACGTCAGTCTAATAAACAGGCCCAAACCCCAAACTATACACGCATACGGCTATACGCATATACACATTAGACCTCACACATGCATGCCACATTAGACACTAGCTTTTTTTTTTATTTATTTATTTATTTTCATACTTTCGGTGCACCCATTGTATAATAATTTCAACTAGTGTGTGCTCCGGGCGATGCCCCGAATTGCTAGTTTGTATTTCTTTAATTTGATACTTATGTTCAACTGTTGTATAGCTAGTGTGTGATTTGGGTGTCATCTCGGATGTTACCTTTTTTTTGTTCTTTTTTTACTTCACATGTATTTATTTTCTAATCTTGTTAAAAATAAATAAATTACATAACCTCTGGTTTAAAAGGAATATATAATGTTAAATATGTGAAACTTAAAACATTAATCAAAGTTGGTTGAGATGGTAAGTGTGTAGCATTTATTTGTTTGAGGTTGAGGGTTCGAATCTAGATAAAACAAGCTTACGTGTCGTTGACGTGGCATTATGATATGTTGTCATATATGTTGAAGAGTGCCACGTGGCACAATTCCTTTAAAAGGAACGTCTTTTAATGTAATGTATAGATATAGATATAGATTTGATTTATTGTAACTATTATCAATTTTTTTTTTAAAGTTTTCATTAATTATCCTATTATGATTTCATTTATGCAATATGATTGATTTTTTACGAGGTAGATGTATCATGTAGTACCGCCATGATTCATGACAAATTAAATTCTTTCTCAAAATTTACCTTAAATAATATTTTGGGAAATTCTCTCTGGTAACCACAAACTTTTATTTTTTCTCAGTGGTAAAGCTTGAAACTTTTGATTATCAATGGTGTTTTGGGTGTTTTTGTCCCTTGAGAGAGTTACGTCATGAAGTCTGATTCGGCTGAGTTGTACCTGCAAAATAACGGAGACTCCGGGTGGTTGGAGCTCCGCCTCCGACGGTCAAGTTAGTAACTTGAAACGGAATAAAGAGAACGGAAATTTAGGTGGGTATCTGCTCGGATTCCAAGCTCAGATCTTTCTCTGATGTAAGAGAATAAAGGTGTAATAAATGATTGAATCCGTCCCCAAAGTGGGGGAATATCTCCCTATTTATAGGATCATTGGAGAATGTGCCCCTATCTAGGTCATTTGACCTATATTTTAGTGGGCTGCGCCGTTTTACGGCGTTCCTAGGGATTTGGGCCCTTGAAGGCCGCCATTTCAGAGGCATATCTGAGGGCGCCAAGTGTCAAGAGGATGTTGAGCCACATGGGCCATCCTGAGCTTGACACGTGGCGACCTCTCACTGGTCCACGTGTCTAGGGTGAAAATACCCTAAACATTTTCCCTTCATAGGTCGCACGTGCATATCACGTGGGGCCTGTGACACGTGTCCACCTTTCATAGGTGAACAGTAACGGGTAAAATTTTGAATTTCAAATCAAAATTTTTCCCCCCCACTTTTACTTTCTATAAATAGAAAGTTACCCCCCTCCTTTTCACACCTTACGTTCACATTGACTTTTTAGAGAGAGAAAAAGAGAGATTCTAGAGAGAGATTTCTCTACTCTCGCCTGCATCACAGCAAGTTTCAAGTTTTCGAGTGCTAGCAGTACATCACCCGGTTTACCGGCTGTAGCGGTTTTCAGATTTCTACAGTTAAAGCAAGGTAACCGCCCGTACCATTTTAGCTTTTCTCCCTTTCAATTTGTATACCATTTTTTCCGCCTGTATACCCGGATTTTTTAAGAGAATATAAATGAGTTCCTAATCCACCCACTCGGCACTGCCTAGGACACTCAGCCGATCCCCCGGAACGGCTGAGTCTAGAACAGGGGGTGCCTCTTCTGGACTTTCGGAACCAATATGCTCATCTCCTAATTCCTCCCTCTCTGTGTCTGTGCAGGACACAATGGCCAGAACGAAACAGACGACCAGACGATCTAAAAGCCGGCGCACTATGAGAGTGCCAGCCGATGAGGTTTTCCCGGAAGGGGAACAGAGGTATTGGGAGGAGAGCGGATCTGACGAAGAGGCTCCCTCTACCTCCGGGAGCTCTGGAATAAGAGAGGTAGACGGCGAGGGAACCGCCTCCTCTAATGAAGCCGGCGGTGCTGAGGCCGGCCAAGGATCAAGAGCCGAATCTTCCGGCTCCGACCAGGGTGATTTTGCGGCTGACTATCAACAGCCGCCCAAGGTTGCTGACAATCCCAACCCCAAGAAGACCCGGATGCTGTCGAGTAACATTGCCCTTCTTAATAGCGGGTTCAGGGCCTTTAAAGAGAAACATCCCTTTGGAAGGGGTTGGGAGGTTATTGTCCCTCCGGCTGATGCTGTGATGGCCTGGAGTGACGACATTGACCATGCAGATGATTACTTCATCTGCTACGAGGCGGTTATCGAAGCCGGCCTCCGGTTCCCCCTCCACCCCGGGATTAGGAAAATCCTCAAGGGGTATGATCTGGGGGTTTGGCAGCACACCCCTAACTCGTGGGTGAATATCTTAAGTTACATCGCCGCCTGCGAGTTTCAGAACTTAAACCCTAGTTTCTCTGGCTTCGCTCACATGCACTATTTGAGCAAGGCTCCAGGCGGCCATGGGGCATGGTATACTCTGACTACCTTGCCCCAATACTTAATGACTTTGGACAAAGTGTCCAAATGGTCCGGGTGGAAGGACAAGTTTCATTTGATTTCCTCCCCCACCCTAAGACACAACCGGACACTGCGCCGGTACAATACTGAACCGGCTCTCCTTGGACGTAAATGCCCTCTCCCGGCACTATCTACTAAGGCCCGGGAGCAAATCATGGAGCCGGGGTTCTTTGAAACGACAACTGAGCCCATGGGGGATGGGACTCATATTATTGTACCCAAAAACTGGATCCCCCATCCGGACTTCTTCAAGGACGAGTGCTTCTTGTCCGCCTGCAGGCTGAGTACAATGTTTCCCAGGGGTAGAATACTTCTCATCCGGAATGATTGTTATTTCATTTTTATTGCAAACTTGCCTTAATTTTCTCTAACTTGAAATTCTTGTTTTTGCAGACGAAGCCTTGAGGATGGTTGACCAGGAAAAAACTCCGACTAAGTCCGCGGCGCTGCTGCGCAAGGAGGTGGCACTTGCCAAAAAGGTAGCCATCGAGGCTAAGGATACGAAGAAAGGCGGGGTAAGACTGCCTGACTTTATATGTTTGCATTTTTTTTATATACCGGTTGGGTATACTTACATTTTGCTTCTCTTTCAGGAGTCCGTCAAGAGAATTCCACGATCATTCTCCAAGATGCTCAAAAGGCAAGGGGATGATCTGGAAAAGACTCCGGCTGCGAAAGCCGCCAGAAAGGATCCCCCCCAGAAACAGACATCTGCCTAATCCGGTCGTCCAACGACTGGGGGCAAATCCCCTGCTGTTCTGAAAAAACTGAGCGAAAGCTCAGAGCAGCAGAAAGCGCCGGATGTCTCTACGGCATCAAAGGGTGGCGAGCCACCTGAGGTTGCAGGCGGTGCGACAACCACTGGGGAGGAGAGTAAGCCGGAGACCCATCCGGAAGCTCAAGGTAAGGAACGAACTGAAATACCTTGGCCACTTGATTTTATGAGAGTCAAGACCAAGGTTGATCCTTCAAAGGGGTCAGCAGCAGCCGGCAACGGATGAATGCCGACTACGCTGCTTCTATCTCACAAAGCACTACTTTTGATGCAGATCTAACTTCTGACCAGCCGGATCTTGCAAGCTTCGCAAAGCGGATGGTGAGGACCCTCACCCGGTCTGAGAAGAACTCCATACCTGATCTGCAGGTCGTGGACTTCGACCGGATAATGGGTTCTCTGGCTGAGGTAAAAAATCCCTTTACCTTGATATCTTTTATCTTTAATTTGGCTAAGTAACTCACAAACCGGCTGTTATTGTCTCAGGCTATGGTGAGAGTGGACAGTCTCCAGGCCCCCTTCAAGCGGAAGCAAGAAGAGGTAAATGACGCCAAACGGAGGGCCCTAGAAAACCTCAACTTTGCTGAACATTCTGATTATATGTGTAATTTAAAGATTAAAGCAGTAGAGTTGAAATAGGAGGAGCTGATCCGGAGTTTGACGGCTGTAAACGATGAAGCTAACAGCCGGGCTGATGACCTTGACAAGAAGCTGAAAGATGCCAAATCAGATCTCAAGGCATTGGAAGATGCTGACAAGGAGAATGCCCAACTCCGGATAGACAATGGCCGCATGAAGGTCGAGCTCATGAATCTGCGCAACAAGCAGTCGGATGAGATGGCCTAGGAGCAGACCCGGCTGACTGAGGAGAATGAACGGGACAACTTGGCCCGGCTGAAGATCACCTGGGGCCTCCTTTACCCAGAAATAGACTTTGAGGTCTATAAGCTGAGGTATGATTATGCCACTGCGGTGTATGATGCCCAGCAACTGGGTGATGCTCCACCGCCTCGCTTCAAAGACTGGGCTGCTGAGCAGGGATATGAAGTCTCTGATGATGAGGAGCCGGCGGATGATCATCACGAGGGCCAAGCCAGCCAGACTCAGCCGGAGAAGACTCCACCTCAGCCTTAGGAGGCCTCCTCAATCTTTGCGGCAGTATGCCAACCATTTTATTTGCCGGCTTGTATGCCGTGTATTGTTGTATCTTTACCAACTAAGGAGTTGGGTTAACATTTTATCTCTTTCTTTCTTCACCGGATGTGTCCGGTTAACACTTATTCTGGCCTTTGTGCCATTTTGAATATTAATGAAGTATTCCGACTCAGTCGGTGTTTATATATGCTTGTGTTTTGAGTTTTCCAATTTGAATTTTGCATCTGTTTGCAATTCTTTAATATTTTGCCTAACTTAAAAAAGCATGCGGCAATTTGTAATCCGGGTGCTCTTGCCCCTGGGCGGCTGTGTGGTTGGTTTTATTTCAAGCTGATTGATTGGCTTGAAAACACTTGATACAAGGAGAAGTATAAAGTGTTTTTAGGCCAATCAATCAAAATGGTGATTGCCCCAAACCAAGTGCACAGCCGGCCATAAAAGCGGGTGCTTTGAGCTTCTTACCCAGGCGGTTATATTCCGTCTGGGTTTAACGCGTAGCCATTACACAATCTTTTGCCCCAATAGGGGAAGTGGGTGCAACTTTGGAATAAATAACCCAAGTAAGAATTTAAACCGATGACCGACTGATGCCTTAGGGCATCCGGTACTTGGTTACTTAATTGTTCTTCATAGATTATTCTGGTCAGACAACTATGAGTTGACCAATTTGGTCGTTCAATTTTTACCATCTGCATCTGTACCTAGAACCGACGAATAGTCTGTTCTCTGCGACGATTGCACCCGGAGGGGTGTTGCCGGACGCCTTTGTCCATATTGGGAAAGGCGGTTTTATAAAATAAGCAACCATCCGGCCGTATTGGCCTTTGGTCTTGTTTGAGACCGGTTGTATAGCCACTAAGCGTTTTTGTGCTTAGTTTTTAATCGAATCATTGGCCGAACATAATTACAACATTGGATTTACACTAAATATCAAACTTAGCTTGTTGAACGAATAGTCCATCTGAGTATTACCCAGGCGGTCCAACAATTATTAAATTACACTATCAAACGTAATTTAAATAAATAAAGAGTCCGTCTGGGTTTTACCCAGGCGGACAGGCAGTTATAATGTTCAACCAAACTAAGTATCAAACTTAATAAGTTAAACACAGGGTCCGTCTGGGTATTGCCCTGGCGGACGAACAACAAAAATGGCAAAAATAATTCTGTAAACAAAGCCTAAATTTTCATTAATTGACTTACTGTTTACAAAAATTATACATTCTCAGAAGTAGTACTTTTTTAGATTGTCTACATTCCAAGTTCTAGGCAGGTGGCGACCGTCTGGAGTTTCCAGACGGTAGGTGCCGTTCCTAACTTCTTCATAAATACGATAGGGGCCTTCCCAATTAGGGGTTAGCTTCCCAGCCTCATTGGCCCTACCGATTGCCTCCATTTTTCGTAACACGAAGTCATCCACTTTCAGGGGACGCTTGTGCACTCTTTTGTTATAAGCTCTGGTCATTCTCAGATGGTATATCTAATGGCGCAGGGCAGCGTTGCCCCTGCGTTCCGGGAGGGAGTCCAATGCCAGCCGCATGGCCTCCCAATTTGCCTCTTCATCATAGAGCATAACTCTGAGAGTCGGCTCATAATGCTCAATGGGCAAGACGGCTTCAGCAACGTATACCATAAGAAATGGGGTTTCTCCGGTTTCCCCTTAAGCAGTAGTCCGGATGGCCCATAGGACATGAATTAATTCCTCTGCCCATAAACCACCGACTCTTTCAATTTTCTTTTTTATGCCGTCTGAGATGAGTTTGTTGAAGGCTTCAACTTGGTCGTTTGCTTGGGGTCGGCCGACTAATGCAAAACAATGTGAGATACCTTGATCTCCCAACCAAGTCTTGAGCTGGGGGGTCTCAAATTGAGGGCCATTATCAAACACCATATACATAGGTACCCCAAACCAGGTGATGATGTTCTTCCAGATGAAGGAGATGACATCCTTTATCTTGATGTTCTTAACCGGCTCAGCTTCTACCCATTTGGTGAAATAATCCACAGCCACCAAAATGTAGCGCTTTCCGCCTGGTGTAGGCGTATATGGACCCAAGATATCCATGCCTCGTTTGGCAAATGGGACGGGCTGTGGATTACCGTCAGATCGGTAGCCGGGCGGCGAATCAGTGGGCCAAACCTTTGGCACTTGTCGCATCTTTTGACTAACTCTTTGGCGTCTGCTTCAAGAGTAGGCCAAAAGTAATGCCGCCTGGCTCTGACGGCTAAAGACCTGCCGCCTATATGAGAGGCGCAGTATCCGGCATGCAATTCTTCGAGAATTTCTTTCCCCTTTTCTGGGGTAACACACTTCAATAAAGGTTTGAGGAAACTTGCCTTGAAGAGTTCTCCATTTCTCAACTCAAAGTTTGCTGCTCGCTTTTTCAGGACGACTTCCTCCTGTGATGAATCAGGAAGCGTGCCGTCTGCTAAATATGCCCGGATGCCATCAATCCAGGTAGAGCTTCGGTCTAAGATTCCAATGGGCTCTTCATGTATGCTTCTCTTTTCAAGAACTTCCCAAAAGACCGACCGAGGAGTATCACAGCAGGCGGAAGAAGCCAATTTAGACAATGCATCCGCCTGGTTGTTATCTGACCTAGGCACTTGATTTAGACGGAATTCCTCAAGTGCCCCAGTCTCTTCTTTGACTGCTTGAAGATATTTGATCATAGCCGGATGAGTTGCCTCATATGCTCCCTCATACTTGCTAACGACCAATTGTGAATCAGAATAGGCGTCAATTTTAGTTGCCCCTGCTGCCTTACACATGCGGATTCCGGCTAGCAGGGCTTCATATTCCGCCTCGTTATTTGAGGCTTGAAACTTTAACCCCAGCGCATATTCAAATTTGTTCCCCTCAGGGGACTCATATATAATTCCTGCACCGCAGCCGTTCTTTGTTGAGCTTCCGTCTACATACACTTTCCAAACCTGGTCAACATTATCCGGTTGCACCGTTCGTGTCATTTCAACAATGAAGTCGGCAAACGCCTGACCTTTCACTGCCTTTCTAGGTTCAAAAGTGATTTCAAGACTTTGCATTTCAATAGCCCATTTCAACATTCTGCCGGATGACTCCAAAGTAGACATTGGCCGTTTGAGGGGCTGGTCGGTGTAGATTACCACCGGATGAGCCAGGAAGTAAGGTTTCAATTTCTTGAAAGCCATATACAGGGCAAGGCCAAATTTTTCTACCATGGGGTACCGGAGCTCAGCATTTTTTAGGACATGGCTAATGAAATAGACCGGAAGCTTAACACCGTCTCTCTCAGCAAGGAGAACGGCACTGAGGGCATGATCTGAGACGGCTAAGTACATGTATAACACCTCCCTAGGCAGTGGACTAACAAGTCTTGGCAAAGAGTGGAGGTGTTCTTTCAGCCGTTGAAAGGCCGCCTCAGCCTCATCCCCCCCATTTAAATCTGGTCTTCTTCCTGATTGCTTGGGAGAAGTAAAGGCATTTATCACCTGACCGGCTGAGGAATCTCCCCAGGGCAGCCAAGCAACCGGTTAGTCTCTGTGCTTCCTTGACAGTACGGGGTGACTTCATGTCAATCACCGCCTATATCTTCTCAGGGTTAGCCTCTATCCCCCTTTGATCAATCAGGAATTCGAGAAACTTCCCAGACTCAACACCAAAGACGCATTTCTTAGGATTCAACATGACCTTATGCCGTCTGAGTGTGGTGAAGGTTTCTCGGAGATCAGCAAGGTGATCCACCTGTTGTTTGGATTTGACTATCATGTCATCAATGTATGCCTCTACATTCCTCCCAATCTGATTAATAAAGACAGTATTAATCATCCGTTGGAACGTAGCCGGCGCATTTTTTAAACCAAACGGCATCACCGTGTAACAGAATAGCCCCTGATCAGTGAGGAAGGCCGTCTTTTCTTGATCTTTTTTCCACAGGGGTATCTGATGGAAGCCGGAATAGGCATCCATAAAACTCATCAAGGCATGCTCGGCTGTTGAATCGACCAGACTGTCGATCTTAGGAAGCGGATAACTGTCCTTGGGACATGCCTTGTTGAGATCTGTGTAATCAACACACATCCGCCAGGTACCATTCGACTTCTTTACAAGCACAACATTCGCCACCCAGTCGGGGAAATTACATGGCCGAATGAACCTAGCATCCAACAACTTTTTTACTTCGGCAGCTGCCGCCTGACTTCTTTCCTCGCCGTGATTTCTTTTCTTTTGCCAGATGGGCTTCTTTTTAGGGTCCACGGCGAGTTTGTGGACAGCAAGATCCGGGCTGACGCCTGGCATCTCTTCCACTTTAAAGGCAAAAATGTCTTTGAATTCTTTCAGCAGAAGGTGCAAGTCTGCACCTAACTTAGCAAAGGCAACCGTCCCAACCTTCACGGTACGCTCCGGACGACTGTCGTCCAGAGGTATGTCAATATGTTCACCAGCCGATTGGGGACGGAGCTCATCTGACCCGTTCACCGGTCAGTGATTGCTATTTTTTCTCCTTCTTCACCTCCACCAGCATAGGTGCCTTTATTTTCTTTCCGGCGGCTGGTGGGGCAGGCGTTGGGTCAGCATCCTTGACATTGTCAAGGTCTATTGGTTCCTGGCCGCCTGGGGTTACAGTGTCTCTGACGGCTGAGAGATAGCACTCTCGGGCCGTCTTCTGATCTCCATTCAGGGAACTAACAGTGCCATCATCCCTCTCATACTTGATGAGCATGAGAGATGGGATGATTACTGCCTTGGCTACGTTGAGGGTTGGCCTGCCAAGGATAATTTTGTAGGCGGTCAACTCCTCAACGACCAGCCGGATGGGTAAGTCAATTCTTCCAGTTGGGTAGACCATCCCACCCCCAAAACCAACCAAGGGGTGGGTGACCGGATGCATGCTGCTGACATTGTATTTCAGCTTTTGCAAGCACCGGAGGCTGATGATGTCTGATGAGCTACCGGTGTCAATAAGGATTCTTCCAACCAGTTGGTTGGCAACCTTACATTCAATGACGACCGGGTCATCATGCGGACGGCGGACGCTGCCCATGTCCTTCTCAGTGATCAAGACGTCTGGGAAGGAGGTGCTTGCAAACTCCTGCTCATCATCATCCTTCTCCAGCTTTCGAAGATGGCTCTTGGTGCCTCGGATGGTAGGGCCACCACAGGAAAACCCGCCTTCTATTGTGTAGACCGGCTCCTTGTCGGTATCCGAGCTACTAGCAGGCTGGGGGGTAGTCTTAGAGGACTGACCCTTATTCTTCTTCTTTGCCCCGGCTGGGGACTTAGAAATATAGGACTTCAGCATTCCTTTGTCAGCCAGACGGTCCAACGCCCTTTGAAGGCTGAAACAGTCGTTGGTGTCATGGCCAACTTCCTCATGGTATTGGCAAAATTTATTTTTGTTCCTTGATTGAATGGAACTTTTCACTAGATTCGGCTTCTCTAGGGACAGCCAGTCCTTAATTTCCATGAGGATGGAATTGCATAACTTGTTAAACTCGTACTTGGGGACGTACGGTTTAAACTCTTTCTTCTTCTTTTGGGACGGCTGGTCAGAATCACTAACCGCCCAAATTTCTTTTCTCTTTTTTCTCTCTTCTTTCTTTTTAGCCGGCTGAGCAGGCCGGTTGTCTTTCTGCTTGTCGGACTTCTTAGAGTCCGACTGGCTACCAGGCGAGCAGAGGTCGGTAGCTTGAATGTAGCTTTCCACCTCCCTCAGGGCCGCCTATAGGGTGAAAGCCCCTTTTCTGACTAGGTCGAATTTAAAGGTCGACCCGTCTCTCAGACCTTTGAAAAAGTCTGTAAAAGCTACCTCATCAGACAGTCCTTGAATTTGAATTCTGATCAGATTGAACCGCCTGACATATGAGCGCAACCCTTCTCTCTCTCCCTGCTTAACAGTGCTCAAATCAAGGCTTGTTTTCTTAGCAGGGATGTTCATTGAGAAGTTGGAAGCAAACCGGAAGGCTAGCTTCCTGAAGCTATCGATGGACCCGGCTGGCAGATTACCAAACCATTGTTGGGCAATGCCCTTCAATGTAGTCGGGAAACATCGACGCCAAGTGGCATCATCCAACCCCTGTAGATACATGAGGTTGGTGTAAGCCATGAGGTGGTCTTCCGGATTGGTGGTACCATCATAGGTACCAACCAATACATTCTTAACCTTGGCCGGCTGGGCCGCCTCGGTTATCTCCCGGGTGAACGCAGAAGGTTGTTCACCCAGGCGCAGCAGACGAAGCTGCCAGTCCAATGGCTGGACATTTGGATATGCCGCCTGACCTCCAAAGAAGGCCGGCTGCATGAAGTGAGGGGGATACTGTCCGTAAGCCTGAGTAGGCACATACGGTACAACTCCAATCATGTGAGGGCCAGAATGGACGGTATTACCGCCTGTCTGGCTCTCATGCAAGGAGGGTGCACTCCCTGCAGAAATGTTGTTGAAGTTGTGTGGAAAGTTTGACGTTGAAGCCGATTCAGACAGCGATTGGTTTCTCTTCCGGTTTATGATCTCCCGGGCATCAAGAGTTGGTTTTTTACTTCTCACCGGCTGCTGAGTCCGGCGAGTGTTATTGGTGTTCTTCCTAGGAAGGAGAATTTTTTACCAATAAATGGTCCCGACTGCCTTCTCCTTTGGATGAGGAGTGGGCTGCCGGTCTCTGACTGACTTCCCCTTCTCTGGAGGAGTCTTCTTCGCCGACTGACCTTTAATTTGGCCAGCCCGGCTTTTGGTGATCAACTCTTTAATTTCACCCTTGAAACTTGTCATGAATCTGATGAGTTCGTCTCGGGTGACAAGGGCTGATCCAGCGGCCGTTTGGGTTTCCCCTTCCGGCTGCCCAGTGGGTCGGCTTGGACCCGCCTGGGAGGCACCCCGCTCCAGAATATCTCTGGGCCGGATGCTCTTGATTCTGAGCGAGCCATCATCGGCTGTAAAGGTTTTGACCTGAGGATCCTCATCCTCCTGGTCTGTAAAGACTTCTAGGTCATCGCCCAGACGGTTAGGGGGTGGTACAGACTCTTGAACCATCTTCGAGGTACTCTCCCCACAGACGGCGCCAAATGTTTTGGGTGTTTTTGTCCCTTGGGAGAGTTACGTCACGAAGTCTGATCTGGCTGAGCTGTACCTGCAAAATAACGGAGACTCCAGGTGGTTGGAGCTCCGCCTCCGACGGTCAAGTTAGTAACTTGAAACGGAATAAAGAGAACGGAAATTTAGGTGGGTATCTGTTCGGATTCCAAGCTCAGATCTTTCTCTGATGTAAGAGAATAAAGGTGTAATAAATGATTGAATCCGTCCCCAAAGTGGGGGAATATCTCCCTATTTATAGGTCATTGGAGAATGTGCCGCTATCTAGGTCATTTGACCTAGATTTTAGTGGGCTACGCCGTTTTACGGCGCTCCTAGGGATTTGGGCCCTTGAAGGCCACCATTTCAGAGGCATATCTGAGGGCGCCAAGTGTCAAGAGGATGTTGAGCCACATGGGCCATCCTGAGCTTGACACGTGGCAACCTCTCACTGGTCCACGTGTCTACGGTAAAAATACCCTAAACAAATGGTAATCACGAAATAATATAACTAAGTCAATGATAACTTAACTTAAATAATTTGTCAATTTTTTGACCATGGTTTAGCAATTAAAGTGCAAAAAGACACAACTACCCCCATTTAATTACCCCTAACCCCCTTTCTTCTTCCTTTCGATCTCTTTCCCCTTTCATCTTCCTTTCTCACCGCTAGGGGTGTACAAAAATTGGCCCGGACCTGAAACCGGACCTGAACCGACCTGAACCGGACCGGACCTGACCCGGACCTGTTGATTCAGGTCCGGTCCCGGTTCTTAAAAATCCGGGTTCCCGGTCCCGGTCCGGACCCGGTCCACACCCGGGGTTTTCAGGTCCGGACCTGAAACCCGGTAAAAAAAAAAAAAAAAAAAAAAAATCTGATTCTCTCAGCCTCCCTCAATCTCTTTCATATTTTTAAGTTCTAACCCTAACTCCCTAAGCCCAAACTCTCAGCCTCCCTCAATCTCAACTTCTCAACGCGGCTGTCCGGCTGTCCCAACTCGCTCTGGCCACCGCCCACTGCCGACACCTCCCTCATTCTCTCAGGCGATGCACACCGATAATATCTGGTAAGTATTTGCTTATAATTTTGGTATTTTTAATTCGAAATAATAAATTAAGTGTGAGAATTTATATGTTTATTCTTGTTTTAAATTTTCATTTGCTTTTAATGATTGTTTGATGTTTGCATGTTGAATTTCTTATTTTTAGTTCATCTCTTTCGAATTTCTGTTTTTTTTTTTTGGTTTTTTTGAGTTTAGGGTTCATAAGAATTAAGAAGTTTAGGGTTTAGGGTTCAAGTGCGAAATTTAGTTCGAAATTTTGTGTTTATTATGATTATTAAGATTAATTTAGTGCGAAAATTTGTGTGGTAGGGTGGGTTGGGGTGGGGTTATGGTGGGGTTACGGTGGTACGGTTCTGGTGTGTGGGGGTTAAGGGTTAAGGGGTGGCAGTGGGGTGGGGTGGGGTGGGTTGGGGTGGTGAGCTGGGGTTTTTGGGATGGCTGGATGGAAAATTGTGAATGTTGATGGGGTTGTCGGGAGTGGAGATGGGGTTTTCGTGGTGGCTGGTAGGGTCACCGAGAGTGGAGATGGGTTTTCGGGGTGGCTGGGTGGTGTTTTGGATTGGAGGGGGTTTTGGAGTGGTTGAAAGGAGTCAGGGCAATGTTGGTTCTGTTTCGGAGCGTGTAGGGGTTTTTTGTGGATTGAGAAATTGGGTTGGATTGGTGTTTGGCTCGATTCATTTGGAGCAAGGTTAAATGTGTACTGTTGGTTCCGATTGTGATTTCCTCCTTTTCAAAGGTGAGAAGGATGGAGTAGCAAACTCACGGGGTCTTTTGTTGGATTGAATGTTCTGGGGTTGAGGTGGGTCGATGGTTTTGAAAAAACTCTTGAGATTCACTGTGGTTGTTCTAAATTTTTCAGTTCTCTTTAGGCCAATATTCATGTTTGAGAGATTCTGGGCAAGCAATATAGCAGACTTACATAACCCACTCTTGTCAACCAAAAAAGGAACAGACATATAAGGATTCAAAGAGAAAGTATCTGCTTATGGCCAACTCTATTACACCTAGAGCACAAAATAAACAAATTCTCATATCTGAGTAGCTGATTTGATCAAGGATGGCCATTGGTGAGACATTTCTGTCAGCATTTCTGCAGGTGTTGTTTGAGCAGATGCTGTAAACTGGAGGGAAGAAGTTCTTGAAGCTGATTGGCGGATTTGATCTGCCCAAAACTATCAATAAATGGAAAACGCAACTTACTGTGTTGGAAGCTCTGTTGGAGGATGCTGAGCTGCAGCAGTTTCGCAGCAAACCTGTCAAGTTATGGCTAAATGATCTCCAAGATTTAGCTTACGACATGGAGGATATCTTGGATCATTTCGCAATTGAAGCCCAGCGTTACGAGTTGGAAAAGGCGGAGGAAGATCAAGATCAAGATCAAGATGATCACTCTCACCAAGGGATTCTAGACAATATGGTTTGTGCTGCTACCTTGCTAATTTTACTTTTCTCCCTAATTGCCATAATACTAGTTAGAATATTAGATACTAGTTTTTGTAAAAAAAAAAAAAAAAAGATTGAATAAGGAGTCTTTTACAGAAGAAGAAGAAGAAGAAGAGCAGTGTTTTACCTGTTCTCAGGCTGAGTTACCATCATATGCCATATCATTTGAAGCGTGTCTTTGCTTATTGTTCTGTGTTTCCAAAAGATTACAAGTTCAAAGAGATGGAAGTTGTCTTACTATGGATGCCTCAGGGCTTCCTGCCAGAAACCCAAATTGAAAGTATGGAAGATATGGGCCACAAATACCTTAATGACTTAAGAGAATTTATGTAATTTTATGAGTTTTCGTGGACTTATTTGTATTTTCGGTGGACTCATTTGTATTTTTGGTGTTTGAGAATCGGGACTTTATAGACTTTATGTAGTTTTCGGTGGACACAAGTATTTTTGGTATTTTTGGTTTGTATGTAATTATTAAATTATGCAACAGGTCTAAAAATCACAAAACAGGTCCATATGCAGGTCCAACAGGTTTTGTATTAAAAAAAAAAAAAACGAAAAAGACACAAAACAGGTCCATTCAGGTCCAAACCCGGACCGGACCTGATTTTTCAGGACTGGCCCGGAACCGGACCTGTTAATTCAGGTCCGGTCCCCGGTCCTCATAATTACCCAATTCAGGTCCCCGGTCCAAACAGGTCCGGTCCAGGTCCGGTCCGGTTTTGGACCGGTGTACACCCCTACTCACCGCTGAAACCCCCTTCCAGCCACTTGCGCCGCTGCCGAGCACCCCCGGTGCTTCCTCACCTGTAACACCCCCAAATTACTCTCTAATATTTACAATAATAATCCAACTTTAGGGAGTAACATGGGAGTATTACCGCCACGTGATTACGTACGGCTTAACAGAGTTTTGCAGCGGAAAATAGTACTTATCTTTCATTAATAATAATAGTAATAATAATAGTTCGATACACTTTCAAAGTTGCTACACCACTAATACTATGTATACTAAATTAAACTAGGTGATCACCGCTCATCATTCCCAATGCAGCATATAGTTCATGTTGTCCGATCGCCATCACCTATCTACTTATCAAAATGATAAGTAGGGCCAAGCCAAAACAAAACAAATACGTATTAGCCAAAATGCTAAGTATATACAAATGCTAGACATGTAAAATCAATTTAATTAATTAAACATGCTTTCGAAGGGATTTAACTTTAATAAATCATAATTTATCCAAACCATTCCTGTATAGAAATTCATGTATAAAAACTTGTCAAAAGAACCAATTTCCGAAATAACCAACTTTCCAAAGATAATTCCGAATAGGATGGATCAATCTATATTTTCATAAATCATTTTCTCATCTAAGTGTGCACACCCCCCAAGCTAGTAACTCCTTTATATAGCGCTATCAAGGGGAAAGACTAGGTCATACAAAATCCATAGTCTTCAACTTGCTCCGCATAGTGGGAGTTAAAAATCCAAAGATCCAAAGGATAAATCCTGATAAATAAACTTTCCAATATCCCATACTAAGGATAAATCCTGATAAATAAACTTTCCAATATCCCATACTCAGGATAAATTAAAACAATAAAACTTCCTTGAATATCAATGCAATAAGTTTATAATCAACCATATAAAATATTTTAACATTTGAAATTTAAACGATTAAAACATGCTTCACCGAAATATATTTCTCAATTATTTAAACATGGTTCGAAATCACTTAACATGTAAAACACGTTGCATATAAAAACCACTTTCTTAAAGATCTAGCCACGTGTACGTACCTTGATCTTTGAACACAATTACGGAGCTCCTAATTTCGAACCCGAAATTCCTCCTATAACAAACCAATAATCCTAATCAAATACTTTTCAACCCATAGACACAAGGACTTAGACTATCGACTTTGACTAGTTGTGCATGAACAATTTATCATCATAACCCTTTTATAAAATTAACACTTGTTTTTATAAAATAAATAATAATAACGATAATAATAATTATAATAACATTAATTGTAATAATTATAAAAGTAGAAGTTGTAGTATCATATATACGTAGTAATATATGACTTATATATGTAAGTAGTTAGTTGTTGCTAGCTAATAATAATAGTAGTAGTAGTAGTAGTAGTAGTAGTAGTAGCAAACATATAAACAGCAACAACTATAATACTAACAACAACAATTATAATAATAGTAATAATAACAATAATAACAATAATAATAATAATAATAATAATAATAATAATAGGAAGTAGTAGTTGTAGTACGTAACATGTGAGTAGTAGTAGTAATAGTAGTTGAGAGTAGTAGTAGTAATATTAGTAGTACTTAGTAGTAGTACTAAAATGAGAAATATATGGCTTACGTACGGTGAGCAACGCAAGGAAGGGGATGGCAACAAGGTGGTGGTAGAATGGCGGCGGTATGGTGGCAGCGAGGAGGTGCTCGTGAGGAGCTCAAGACCACAAATGAAAGCTAAAAGGAGGTGAGTATGGGGGAGGAAGGAGAAAGGAAAAGGAAAGTAAGAAGAGAAGTAGGAGATGTGATGAAAATAGCTCATGTTCCATGACTATTTATAGCCCCAACTCAGGTACTATTCCAACCGATTTCATAAATGCTGCCAACCCAATTAATGCAGCCAACCTAATAAATGTTGTTGGCCTAATAAATGCATCTGGCCTAATAAATGCTGCTGACCCAATAAATGCAGTCGGCCTAATAAATGTTGTGAATATGAGTAGTATTAATATAAGGGTTGATTTTGATTACGGAAGGAGGAATAATTTGGTACTTGTTAGTTTGACTCGGAAGCAAAATACTGGAGGTTGAAATTCCGACAACTTTGAGTTAACTCATATAATTATAAAGCGTAATTATATCTTTGTAAAATCATATATGGACTTAAATAGATATTTTTTGTATAATAACATATTTCGGAAAAATCCATAATTAATAATTAGTAAACGGCTTAAAAATACGGGGCATTACATCACCTCCCTTCCCGCATACTCGCCCCTGCCCACCACCCTTCCCTACATCCCCTGCCCTTACCTCGGTATTGTTTTCCCCGTCGAAACCCGACCAGAAAAAACCCACCACCTTCCTCGAAAACATCTTAAACCCACACTCAAAATTACCATATTTGACCCCAAAAATCCATCAAAATGAATCAGACCCTCGTTCCCTCCCTTAATTTTCCTTGCTCTTCACCATCACAAATGAGCATCATCATCATCATCTTGAAGTCGTTCGATTAAGATATTTGATTTTGGTTTGAAAATTGAAGCTTGCGGTTGCAAACTGAGTGCAACGGAGGCTGTTGTGGGACAAATTTGGAGGCGCTGGTGGTTAATTCGGTGGCTGGGGTGGTTGCAGTCATAGTGGCGAGGTGATTGCGGTGGTTAGCTGCTGTTTTGCAACTGAATGGTGATTTGGTGGTGCGGATTTGGAGGTGGTTGACTGCGGTGGTCGCGCCACTGTTGTTTGGGTTAATTGACGAAGCTAGTAATGTGGGTGTGGTGGTGGTAAGTGAGGGGAGAAAGCTGGGCGGCTTGGGGAGGGGGCTGGCGGTTGGCTGGTGGCTAGGGAGAGATTTGGATTTTTTTTTAAAAAAAATAATTTAAAGGGTACTAATGTAAATTTATAATTATTTAACCCTAGTTAATTGTTTAATGATGTTTTAATATCATTAAAGTTACCATTAACTTAGTTATATTATTTCGTGATTACCATTGGTAATCAAAAGTTTCATCCTTTACTACTGAGAAAAAAAAAAAGTTTGTGATTACCAGAGAGAATTTCCCTAATATTTTTAAAAATTACATTTTTAAGGCATTTTTTTTAAAAAAAGACACTTTAATAATCACAACTATTGCTGGTTACTTCTAACAATAACTAAGGTTTATTTTTAAAAAAATTCCTAACTATGCCCTGAGTTTGCCTCTAGTAGACCCATTCGGTCAACACCAAGTCAATGGCTTGCTGTAACAGGTAACCAAAACGCGTGTTAGCACGTGATTGGTCTAAATTTTTAAAAAATAAAGTAAAAAAACAAAATAACCCTCATAGCCACCACCCCCTCCTCTTACGTCACCGCAAAACACTAGGGCCAACCCCGTAACCTGTTTGGAAATGGTCGGTCGTCTCCCCTGACCCTCGAAAATGGCCGAAAGGCCCTTCCTAACCATAAAAACCACCTTAGCCGGCCCATTCCCACCCCCAAACCACCGAATTCAACTGTTGAAACTCCCACTACCAAACCACCGATTGGACCATCGAAAACAACCCTCCTCCTTTCCTTAACCCCCGAATTCAGCCCCCTGGGTGGTTTTGAGGGTGTAGGATGGGAGGAGAAACGACATTGATATTTTTTTTTATTATTTTTTTTATTTTTTGTTTTCCAGCGAAGGGAGGAAAGTGGTTTAGGGGGTTGAGGTGGATCGACATTGTGTTTTTTGGGGTTGGGAGGGTCGATCGGCCATTTTTTGGGGGGTTAGGGAGGTGGTCGGCCGGTGATTGGTGGTTTTGCGGGTTAGCTTAGGCTTTCACAGGGAGGTGAAGAGAGGAAGGGGTAGCTGGGTTGTTTTTTTTTTTTCTTTCCTTCTTTTTTAATAATAGGCCAGCCAAAGCGCGCGTCACGCATGGGATGGTCAGCACTTTCGGCTTAGTTATTCTTGGCTTGTGTTTGCACTTGACATGGAGTTAATGAGCTGATAAAGGAATGCCTCTCTATTGCTTAGCATTATTTTTTCTTGGCTTGTGTTTGCAATTGACATGGAATAATTAACCATCCATTGCCGAGGGCTCTTGTCTTTGATGTTGTAGTATATTCTGGGAAATCTTATACAACAAACTGCACCCTTATTTAAGTAGTGAAAAAAAAAAAAACCAATGTGCTAACACTTCATATAGGAATTTATGATACTACCTCCGTTGGATATTAGTTGCAACTTTTGTCAAAACGGGTTGCTACTATACACAATAGTGCCATAAAGAGTGCCATGTAGAAAAGCATTATTTATAGCAAGTTGGAACAATTTCCAATCATTTTGTGCAGCAAGAGAAACAAACACCAGACTTTTGACATTTTGACAACTTAGAGAAAAAGTTTCTTCATAATCAACTACACATTTCTATGTAAAACCCTTTGCAACAAACTAAGCCTTGATTTGTATCCCATCAGCATTCTTCTTTATTCTCTAAACCCACTTACATCCTATGGCTTTCTTTCCTTTGGGAAGTATAACAATATCCCATGTACTATTCTTGTTAAGGGTAGAAACTTCTTTGTCCATGGCATCTACCCCAAGAAGGATCCTCTGGTGCTTCTTTAAAACTTTTTGGTTCAACAAGTGATTGATTCACACATATTTCCAGCTGCGTGCTGGTTTTCAGGAAGAGAATTAAAAGAAACCAAATTGCACCAATGTTTAGTGACAGATAATCAGAGAAATGAGCTGGTGATCTGCTGACTCTAGAAGATTGTCTGATAGTGTTATTCTCAGCTGGAACTTCTGAAGTTATTTGGTAGGATTGAAGAAGAGATGTTGTTTTGAGGAATATGGTCAGAAGTGAGTGCATCAGGCGAAGAAGGAACAAGAGAAGAATCAATGTTCATGTTGTTATCTAGAAAAAATGTCAGGAACATCTGTAGAAGGATGAGAAATAGGAGTGATAACAGGAAGAAAGAATTTATGAATTGGCATAGTTTTTGTGAGGTGTGGAAGAAAAATGTGAAGGAAATTGTTTTTCATAAAAAACAATCACTACTATAAAAATTGGCCAAAGAGACCATATCAAAATAGCCAAAGAGACTACCTTAGGGATGGTCTCTAGCTCACAGATCTCTTTGGCCTAAGAGACCATTTTATCAAAAGTGGTCTCTTGTTTTAAAAACTAAGACCACTTATTTAAATAGATGGTCTTAGTTTTTCAAAAATTGAGACCATCTACTTTAAATAAGCGGTCTCAATTTTTGAAAAATCGAGACTACCTATTTAAAATAGATATGGTCTCAGTTCTTGAAAATGTGAAACCACCAATTCCAAATAGATGGACTCAAAAAAAAATATTCATATTTTAATACTTACTAAAAATTATACACAGAGTTTATACTTGTATGAAAATACTATACCAAAACTAATACTAACAAAACTCAATAATACTAGTCTTAAAAAAAAAATAAAAAAAAACTTAATAATACTACAATCAATATTCTTTCAAAATTATACAAAACTCTACAATCAAGGCCTTCTATTCTTCTAAGCATATTTTGTGCAGCAATCTCACACCAACCAAACAATTCAACAAGCTAAATCATTAATCTTCTCCCGTTACACTTTTTATCCTGAAAAATTTTCCAAGACATCCAAAATTAGCACACAATTATAAAAGAAATATAGTAAAAAAACTTTAAATTAGCAATTAAATAAACAAAACAGAAATAAAAAAAAAAACTTAATTGAAAAAAATAAAAATAAAAATAGAAATAATTTGATTTGTAAGCCAAAACATCAACAAATAATTTGATTTGTTATCCCCATAAAATAAACTTCATAATCACCCAAATTTTATCAACATGCATTAGTTAACATTCGTTATGAAGTATCATCTAACTGTTGGAGTTATTCACTTATTCCCATAGTACAACTCCAAGTCTAGGTTCATTGATTTTGCTTCAAAAGATCAAAATTCAAATTTGCTTGATTGATACCATGATTATGGCAATTAGTTGACTTTGATCATCATATATTTCCTCCTCTCTAGCCGTTTAATACATAGATGGAAGACTAATTAGTATACATGCATAATTAAAGGGTTTTTGATTGATTTCTTATGCATGGTTGCTGTGAAATATTAATTCCCTTCTTTTGACTTGAGCTTAGTGAAACTTCTATATAAATGAAGCTCCTCCACTTCTTTTTGGACACACAAAAGATTACATACTACTCCACAATAAATTGAAGCATCCTCCACTTTACAAGGGATATACACAATTAAAAAGATATACTTCTCTTCTTTACTCCAAAAATGTTACACAAAGTAATTTCTTGTTTTGGGCATTGATCATTGTGTTCTCAATCTAGCACTTTGAAGTACACCGGAGAGTTAGAGTCGTGTAACCCTGGAGGTCGATTGCTATGAGTCCGTGTGTACGAGTACGGGGAAAATTCGACTTTAGGGCAGTGATGCTATGTCACGCCACGACATTAAATTAGATAAGTTTGTTCTATTATTAATTGCTATTAGTCATATTTCCTACATTTAGTAGTTAGTGTGGGTGGTTGTTTTGGTGGTTTGTAGTTTTTTCACCCACCCGCAAATTTTAATTCACCCGAAATTTGGAATTGAAGTAGCAGAACTTGAATTCGAGTAATTCAAAGTTCAATTTTAGTGTTTTCAGTCCAATTTCATCATAATCAGGTGTTATCGCAAATTAGTTCATTTTTGTTCAAATTATGATTAATTTACTTATCGTTTCTGCGCAAATTTGTTGTAATTTAGGTTAATATCGACATGCATGAGAAAATTATTCAAAGTTTTAATTATATTTGTGTTTTTTTTGTATTTATTATGTTGGAATTGAAGTAGCAGAACTTGAAACGGAGAAATAATTTTAGGCTAAAATCGACATGGATGAGAAAATTATTCAAAGTTTTACATAAATTAATATTAGGTTTTTCATAAATTTGGTATAAAATTATAATGAAGTGTTTTTGAAATAATATTTGAAAAATTTTAGATCTGTTTATATTTATGAACTTAAGTAATTTTACTTCAGCTCATACTAATTTAGAATAATTTTGGTTAATTTATGAGTAATTTTTTAGTGCATTATTGTTGCTATAGTACTTCTATTCTACTATTTGAGTGTCAGGAATTTGCTAAAAGTAGATAAAAGATTATTACAAGTAGATAGAAATTGACTAAAAGTAAATTAAAAGTAGTTGTTTGAGTTTCTATGGTTTTGTGTGCATAATTTTTTAAAAGTAGATAGAAATTTATTAAAAGTAGATAGAATTTTGTTAAAAGTAGACAAAAATTGCCTAAAAGTAAATTGGTTAATTGTTACTGAATTACTATGAAATCTATAGCTATTGCATCTTGTGTATAAATCAATAAATTGATGTGACTTTTGTATTATGGTTTGTGTATAACTGTAACACCCCAATAATTCTCTCTTAAAAACCTGTGAGAAACCTGTATATAACCTAAACAATTTCAAGAGAATTACTGGTGTGCTACCGCCACGTGTTCAAATGTTAAGTCTATCTCAGAAATTAGCAGCGGAAAACCAAAACAGTTTTAAATAAACCTCAAAACAAAGGAATTAAATCAAAATAAGTATTACAAGTTGGAACCATTAAGGCCCTTATTCAAAACCCAAAAAAATTAGTAAGTGATTAAACTCAGAGTTCCAATAATTTCAACCTCAAAAGAATTAGTGCCAACTAAAAACGAATTAAAATAAATTCAAACTTTGCAAAATAAATAATATGGAAACAACCAATTCTCTACTCAAGATCCCACAACTCTGATGAATGCTGCATGTGTAAGAACCTGTGGTTATTCTGCTCCCCAATACTACAAGTGTAAAAATAGGATCGTCATAGGGTCATTGAAAGGCGAAGGCCATGACCAAAGAAAGACACACACAAAAGCACGCAGTCAGCAAAGCTGAGTACATACAAGCTGCGAAAACAAATTGAGAAAATACCTAACATGCTACTAATATTCAAGTACAAGCATCATTAAATATAGACTCAATTCACGACTCGATTATCAAATTTATTAAGACCTCACTAATTAATATTAACTGACTCGTTTATTTATTTCATTGGATTTAGCAATAGACAAGGTTGTCCAACCCATGTCCCATTTGGAACATCAATAAAGAAAAACCCCATGCCTCCTTTCGGAAACATCAATAAACATCCAACGATCACGGGCGCGACTCCGTGACCGTAGTTAGTATGAGATCTCACCTAACTCCTAGTTTTAGAAAAATAATATTTGAAAGAAGAGACTCGTAGATCAGACGACCTCGATAAAAGTACACGGCTAATACCCCATGTACCCCAACCCCTGATTGTCATTACTCCAGATGTGCACCATTGCAGAGTTTTATTGCTCATCCATCTTGCACTTTACGTGATTTACAGGTTTAGACTTAGTGAGGACTCTTATACATATCAATACAAACATCCCAAAAGCAAATCAATCAAACATGGCAAATTCTCAATTTAGATTCTTAATTTATTAGTGACAAACAACATTTATTAATTATTCCATTACTACCTCGGTGTATAAACACCTTGAGTGCATAAGGCACCCCAAAACCTTAACCTCGTCTTACAAGACTTGAATTTCTCCTTTACTCATCCTGTTTACATAATCATGAACGAGTAATAATTTGATCTTTACACCAATCACATACCTTTGCCTTTAAGCGCACCTTGCATAATTAAAGCACAAACAATACTTGCATTATAAACTAGTGCACATCATTTGAAATTCACAATGTATAACCAGACAATTTAACCCAGTCAATCCTATACATGATACTAAGTTCTCGATCCGTCCTTAAACATGCACCTACAAGCAAGGTTTCGTATCTTGTACATACCTTGTGTAAACAATCCGGTTGGCCACTTTAAAACTAGAAGTCGCCTTCTACAAAGTCCTCTCCTAAACCAAACAATTAGGAATAAATCAATATCAAAGAAATTAAAATTACAGCAATACTAAACTACTTTAAGACCTCTTAAATTACCAAAATAAAGTCTTTAGATTGTCCCCAAAAATCAAAGTTAGTAATATAACATCCCAACTTTAAGTTTACATGTTAGAATTATGAAAATATAGTGTTTTATATCAAATTACAGCAACTTTAAAGTGGGTAAATAAATTTGGAATTTTGTTTTAAATATATAAAATAACCCCACAAGCATAATTACTTGAAATAGTCATTATATAGCAAGTTAGTGTGTTAAAAACCCAAGAATATATCAATTCAATGCAATTAGAGGCTTCAAAATAAAAGGTATGAAATCTGAAAATTATTTTTAAAGTTAGAATATCAAGTTCAAAGCTTTTTCAATCACAAAATACTCACAATAATTATTTTATAGGTTTAGAAGCACAAAAACATGAAATTAACACTACTTGTTCATAAAAATTGAAACTTTAATAAATCTGAAAATTTATTTATGATTAAGATAATTGTATTTTAATGTAATTTAAACATAGTATGATTAGATAGTTTGTTTAACACGTAATCAAGCCTTAAAACATGAAAAATCAACGTTTTAAACCCTAAAATATGCAAAATACATAATCTGAAATTTTATTTAATAATTTAGACATACAAAATCCATAAATTTATAATCTTTTGTAATTTATACATACTATTAAAGCCTAATAACAATAATTTTATAATTGAAATCAAATAAAGATTGAATCTTTAATCAAATTAATAAGAAATAAAGGAAGAGAAATAAGAGGAAGGAGAAGAGGGGAGAGCGAACTGCAGGTGCGGCGGCAGGGGGGCGCGGCAGCAGTCGGGTGACGCGGCGGCATTAGGGGAAAGCTTCGGCTTTTCTCATTATTTTTTTTCTTTGCTGAATGTCGTGAAGAGGGAGGAAGAAGAAAGTGAGGGTTTTCTCTTTTTTTTTTCCTTTAATCTCACGTGAAAGAGGAGTAGAGGAATTAAGGTGGGTTTTTTTTTTATATAAAAGTTGGGCCTAAATTCCTAACCCAAGTAGAATTAGGAGTAGGAACTTGCACTTTAGGCTTGAATAAGAGGAATTAAGTGTTTGGGCTAATCACAACTTAGTAGTTTTAGTTTGAAAATAATTAAAATCTTAATACTTTACCTCAAATAAAATTCATACTTATAAAATAAAAAAAAATATAAAAATATTTGTAAAATAAATACTAAATAAATACATTATTATTAAATTGAAAATATGGGGGATTACAATAACATATCAAAAATGATGATAATCCTTGCTCATTACATTACCCTATACATTATTCTTGGTCATCTCATATTTGTTTTAAATTGTTCACAGATTAATGGCCAAAACTACAGAGAAAAAACCTGCAACAAAACCAGATCCAGCAAAGGATATTGCTGCAGAAAACAAGGCTGCTGCAAGTAAAAAAGTTACTGCAGTCAAGAAATCTCTTGCAACTAAGAAATCTCCTATGGCCAAAGTAACTCCTAAAGACAAGAAAGTTCCTGCAAATACAAAGCAATCTCCAATTAAAGGTATATAATATAAAGTAAATGGAGACTGTTATAAAGTAAATAGAAACACTTATAAAGTAAATCATTTATGTGTATAAGTCTGTGTTACAAATTTAAAGATGCATGCTATTACATAATTGAATATAAAAAGTAAATGGTTAGTGTAGTAACGTAAATAAAAAGCTTATAAAGTAAATATATATGTTTTAAAAGATTTTTAATATGTCTATACATATAAACTGAATGTGTAAACTAAATGTAATAGGTGCTAAGCTTCAAAGGATTTTAAAAAAGCAAATATTGATAAAGAGAAGGATTAAGGAACTAGAAGCATCAAAAGGTTCATAAAAGTTTATAAAATTAAATTCATATGTTATGTATTATATTGCACCAAGGTATTACATAAAAGTTTATAAAGTAAATGGAGACTGTTATAAAGTAAGTACAAATTGTTATAAAGTAAATAGAAACTCTTCTAAAGTATATGAAAACTGTTGTAAAGTAAATTGTTATGAAGTGAACTATTTACTATTATATGTCTATGATGTTTATTGATAACTTTAATAAAGTTAACAAAAATGCTTATAAAGTAAATATAAATGTTTTCAAAGTTGGTTAATATAGACACCCATTTGTGTCTCCCCAAAACCAAACCCGGTGATGAGTTCCTTTCACGTCGAATCATAATCGAATGAAACGAAAGTGTGGAAAAGTCTAGTGTTGCGGAAAGTTTTATTTCTTTTCTCTTCTCCCTGATTTTTGAAAACTTTATTTTAAGAAAACAGCCAATCCAGTTAGGTTGTTCCATGATATGGGTCCAATAGCGGTGTAGTTGGATGGGGTTTGCAAAGACCTTTCCAACGATATATTATAAGCCCAATTCCGATGAATATTGAGGAAGTTATGGCCAATTTACTAAACTGGGTCCGGTTTGAGCTTTATGTACGGCCCAATGATCTAGGGGAGGGCCTAATATAATTTATCATTCCTAATGCAATTAGGAATGGTTTTAGTCTTCTAGAACATTCTAGAAGGTTCTTTTCATTCCTAATTCAATTAGGACTTTTCAGAGTTTTAATCAAGATCAAATAGCATTTTCGATGGAATTATATTATTTTATCTTCAAGTACGGGAAATTTATCAGATTTTCGAAAACGCGTTGAAAATCAGTTTGGCGTCCAACCCCAGGCCTTGGCGTCTGGAACCAGGATTGGCGCCTGGCGCTAGCCACTGGTGCTGGCGCCAACTAGCCAGGGCTGGCGCCAATGTTGTTTTACGATCTTCAGACTCAGTTTTGTTAAATTATCTTTTTTGGCTGATTTTCTCTATAAATATCGTATCAAAAACTTCGTTTTCATTCACCAATTATCATCAATTCTCATCAACTCTCTTCATTCACAAGTCTTCATTCTTAACTATTCATCTACAATTCATTCATCATCTTTAATCAATTCTCATATAACATTAATCCTTTAGCATTCTTTCTTTCTTGCTTTTTCATACAAAATTCCGCATTCACAAGATCTAGAAACACCTAGCCATATTCGAAGTTGCCTTCGCCCTAGACGTGAAAGGTTGTAATTTCTGAGGGTTTGGTCCCAAATCTCTATTTCAATTATTTAATTTAATTGTTTTATTTATTATTTTCCTTGAAGTTACTAACGCGTGTATTTTGTTATTAGAAAGAGGTACGAGGCATCCAAGTAAGTACTTTAATGGTTTAATTGATTTATGATGTAGATATCATGCTTAGATTATTATTATGATATTCCTAGTATCATGTCTAGGGTAACTTTAATATTAAGTATGATTAAAAGTACGATGCTTCCTATGTTCTTCCTAATATTTATGATTGTTAGTATCATGTTAGGGTTAAAGATTTGATTTTTATTGTTTAGTGACATGCTAGGGTTTGTTATTAATCTTGTTAGTATCATGCCTAGGATCTTGCTATGCTTTAACATGATTATTATTATTAATTATGATTGATATTATTGTTATTAATGATGTTGATTATTTATTATGTTGCTTGATATATTTTATTTGTTATTGCTTGATCACCTTTTATTGCATGTTAAAGGGAATCGGTATTTGCAACCACGCTTAATAAGATATTTAATAATCTTGTTAGGTTAACTTTGATTATAAATTCAAGTGATCGCCAATAATAGTTTATTTATGCATTAATATTCAACCAACATAGATTAAACAGGTTTAGGGTTAATCCTATTGATTGTATGTTAGTCAGAAAGCGCACACGAATACGATCAGAATAAAGTAGAGGCCTATTATTAGGGCAGATTCAATTTCTTTTAGGTTGGATTTGTACCTTCATCCCCGAACCCTTATTTGGTTCATGACCTTATGGAGTTGACGATCTCTTGGATCGTTAAGGGGTTTAACCTTCACCTCGTGAACGGTTTACAAGTTCCTAAAAAACTTGTTGGCGGCTCTTTTGCTCTATCTTCTTCCCTTTTGGACACCACCATACTTTAGTGTATGATCACAGTGGGGTTCAAGCTAGTGGGATTCTAAAGGCTTGAAACTATTCCCTATAGTTTTTGGCGACTCCACTGGGGAGGATTTCTATTTTAATTCCTGAATTTGTTTAGGCAATGATTTAGAATGAGTGGATGAGACTCGAAAAGTTCTAAGTATTTCAGGTGCGTAATTTTGATTAACAATATTGTCATATGCATAAAAAAAGATCTCATTGGAAAGACCATTCATAATGAGTTAAAAACATAGGATTTTACACATAGGAAATTTGAGAAATGTCTTTCACAACTTGGACTGAAATAACACCGCGCGAAACTGGAAGATTTTATTGAGCACAGAAAGCTGCTGAGGCATGTAGGAAGTAGCGTCAGGGGCCAGAGCTTGGCGCCAACATTTTAGTCGTAACGCCAGACGCCAGTATTGGCGCCAGGCGCTACAGCTAAAAGTTGGCGCCAATCTCTGTTTGCCGGCGCCAATTTCTCCCAATACCGAGCCAGAAATATGCGTTCTAATTTTGACCGGTTTTTCGTATTGTTTGCTCGATCCTGCTTCCTGATTGAATTTTTTCTCACTTTTCTGAAACCCATATGTGTTCTACAAATGGACATAACCCTCTAGGAATTCATGCTCTATCTACCCGATTGAACGCTCCTGGCAACAAAGGGTACATCTGAGATGTTGAATTCACCAAACCATGGAAGCGAGTTTTTTCTAAAACTCGCGATGTCCCATCCACACGCGCTAACCCTTCACGGTTAGGCTTCTGCGCGGTGCATCCGGATAATTAACCATGGACCCTCTATTGACTAAACCATATCCCGAACTTTAGAGAACTAGAGCCATGGTTAGGTTGCGAACTCATTGCATCATATTGTGCCTACTTGACTAATTGTGCATTATTTGTTGTGCATATATATTCTGTGTTTCTCTTAACCGTTTGTTGATTTGTGTTGAGACTAAAATTAATGACTTAAAGAACTTTGCCTAATTAATTAATTTATTAATTTGAGTCAATAAAGTTTTTTTTTAATCGAAATTGACCTAGTACGACTTTAGGCATACCCCAGTTGACTAATAATATCGAAAACAGTCCCAGACCGAAGCTCCAATATTGGCGCCAAAGTCTGAGCTGTAGCGCCACATTATAGTGTGTAGCGCTAGGCATTAACTAAATTGTCTGGCGCCAACCACCATAGTGTGACGCCAGTCCTGTCGCTTGGCCGACAGTTCGGATTATTGGTCGTGTCATCACCTAAGATCTAATTAACCAGTTTGCTAATAAATTCGGTTAATTTCCGCTGTCAATAACACCTTGTCAAGTCATTAATCGAGTCTTGGTCACATAGTCTAGCCACATGGTCATGACACGAGTCTTAACATGTCACCTACACTCACTAGTCTTAGCACACACTTTGAGTACACATCACCATGACCATGTCGTAGGTTCATGCATGAGTCGGTTTTTCCCGTCATTTGAGTTGAGGGGGTACATTCTATTCTTAATTCTTCACATCCCTCCACCTAAATCTTCTTCACATTCTTCCATCTTTCTTCACTTCCTCCATCCATTGCATGTTGAATAAAGTTTGATTCAAATAATTAACAATAAGTATCCCCAAATTCCTTTTCCACAGTACTTGGTCGAGGAGAGAAGGGCGATTAATCAAGGACAACCTCTTTATTCAAGTCTCGCTTTTTGATAATCCGATTCGTCAAAAGAGGAAGGCTAAGAAGATAATGGCAACTCAAGAAGAAGTCAATGATCTTAAGAACCAATTGGCTACTGTGACTGAGACACTGAAACTTCTCGCACTTAAGGTCGATGATCCCGTGAAGCAACAAAAGATGGATCTCATGCAAGAGAGTCTAAGCAAGCTATCTAGTGACTATAAATTTCAGGGCATGAGTTCGCAGGGGGTCTCGCTGGACAAAGAACTTCTTCCGCATAAGTTCAACGCCACTGACATCCCTAAATTCAAGGCAACATATAACCCTTACTTCCATCTAAGAGCTTTTGAAACTATAATGAGCATTAAGGGTATCGATAAGAAGGTTTTCCCCTCTCTATTCCCACTATCTCTTGAAACCGTTTGCCAACAATGGTTCTTCTCCCTTGATAAGGAGAAAACCTCTACATGGGAATCGATAGTGAACGCTTTCGTTGATAGGTACAAGTGCAATATCCAAGTTGAAATCGACCATAGACAACTTGAGATGCTAAGACAAAAAGAGAATGAAGGCTTTACTTCTTTCTTTAATAAATGGAGGGAAACTTCCGCCAAGATGATTGAGGTCCCCACTGAAAAAGAATCCGTGAGGATGTTTATCAAGAATCTCCAAGAAAAGTATTCAAAGCACTTAAAATATCAACACAACTTGAATACTTTCAAGGCCGTCTATGAAATAGGTATCGAGATCGAAGATGACCTCGCAAAGCAAAAAGCTACTAACAATAGCAACCACGGTGGCTGGAAAGGAAAGAAGAGCGACAATCCTTCTTCTTCCGAAAACGCCCACTCTAGTAATAATGTTAGTACCTTTGACTATAATGATGTCTTAGCCATAGATAATCAAGGATCTAAAAGGAAACCCAGGCGAGAGTTCACACCCATTAGAATGACCTACGATGCTGCTTTCGATCGTCTCTATGATCAAGGATTAATCAAACCTATTGGCCCTACGAAGGATCCAACACCAGAAAATCGATCTTCGAGATGGAATCCAAACTCCTATTGCAAGTACCATCGAGGAAACGGTCATACCACTGATGAATGCTACAGGTTTCAAAGTCTCATTCAAGACCTCATAGAAGCAAACAAGGTCCCATTGCCTCTAGCTAGCGAGAAGACTGGGTGACGATGAAGCGAATGACACAAGACAAGAGGCGAGCTGCAATGATAAGATTTCATGATCCCTTTTTTTTTCTATTTCTTCTTTTTTTTTTTCCTTTCCCCAATAAGTCTAGCATAGGCACCTTTCTCTTCCTTTAGATTTATTTTGTAGGATCATTATATTTTTTCTTTTTTAATAAAATGAGCATTTATTTCCATATATATGATCATCACATTGTATTGCAAAAAAAAAAAAAAAAAAAAAAAAAAAAAAAAACCATGTCGAATTAAGCACAAGGTATACCAATGATTTGAGGCACCCCTTGTAGCCACATCATATCTTCTTTCGCCTTTCTAATTTACAAATCCTTTCTTCATAAACCACTTTGAGCTTCGTCTAACGATATACCCTTCTTTTTTCAACCTACATCTACCTAACCTTGGGATGGGATGGCGTGCAACTTATGCAATTCTAAGCTTGAGTGAATTTCAAAAAATAGTAAAAATAAACAAAAAATAAATAAATAAAAGTGTAAAAAAGGGCAAGTGTTCCAATGTCTTTGATATGAAAATATCTTTGATAAGAGCACGTCTCAGATTGCGTCTCTTATTGAGTGCTCGGTACCGTGCCTAACAAACATGAATGCCAAGTGAGTGATAGACCGCATGATCGGGATTGCCCACACTTATAAAAATAAATTAGATGCTAAAGAAAAAGATGAAAAAGAGCTAAAAAAAGAGTAGAAAACCTCAAGCATAAAAATACAAAGATTCAAAAGCAAGGTTGCACACCTTGGGGGCTCATCTAGGGTCTTGAGCCTTTATCCCCTTCTTCTTTAAACCTTTATCCTAACCACGTTACAACCCTTAAAAAGACCTTTTTGAGGTATACACACTTGTGCGAGGTTCGGCTAGAGCTACGTTCGGCCTGATTCCTAACAGATACGTAGGCAACCTCACATCGAGGTGCGGCCGTAATAAACATGCATTCATATTCACATTCACACACTTACACCATGATCATATCAAGGGATCTCCAATGCTCATCCCTATTCACTTAGAGCTAGACTTGGGGGCTTGATCCCTACATCATTCGCTTACCTAGCCTAAGAGTCACCACCATTTGACTCTTTTCAATAATAAATTTTTTCCACACACTTAGCTCTTGCGGCCTAGCTTTAGTGTCACTATCACACACTGCACAGATACATGACCAAATATATTTCCCTTAGGAACCCTTTGTCATGAAATCTTAACGCTGAAGCATGCCTTGTCACATCACTCATCACTCATAATTGTCATTGCATCACAAAGTACGAAGTGCTTAGCCTCCGTGCCTAAGTTACCTAAATACTTTCATCATGGAGTCAACAGTTGAGATAGCCTAGGATGGATTAATCCTTGCACCTTGAGAGATAGTATCAAACGACATTTGACTAAGCTCATTCAACATGCATCTTCAATTTTGATTTTCTTTTTCACGTCTTTCTTTTTCGGGAGAAAGTCGGTACCCTCCACAAACACAAAATTGACGGAAAATTTTTGCTTTTTTTGCATTTTTCGAGTCGCACGATCACATTACAATGCACACACGAGTCATGTACACATTGAGTCATGTCATGCCATATCACTTTGATTTAAGTCTAACACATGTGTCAAACACTTTGAGTCGTGTCAACCTCGAGTCAGTCAATCAGCGAGTCAAGTTTATACCTTGAGTCGTGTCAAGTCAATGAGTCAAGCAACTTTAAGCCTTAGGTCAACCCTAAGATAATTAAATAGATTGGCAAAGTTCTATAGTAAAAAATAAATACAGGCGCAGCAGAACAGGGAAGACCCTACTCCAGCGCCTGGCGCCAGAAATATTTCAGCAACGACAGAGCTCGAAGCCTCTTAGAAAGGTGATTTCGACCTCATACAACAATTTCGGGTTCCTTGGTACGCCAGTTAGCCCCTATAAGCAATTTGACATGATTAAGTAGTCGGTTTGATTACAATCTAAGTGATCGACCTGACGAAAGATCGTCTCACTTAGCTTAAGCGCCTAAGTATTGGCTCATTACAAACACCAAAGCATCGGTTCAAAAGCAAGCACTTAAACGACAATATTTCCAAAAATGGATTGTCGTGCATCTTCTTCAACGACAATTTTTCTAAGATTGGATTGTCATCTCTGGAAAAGTTTCCAAGCGTGGATTGTCGTGCTCCTTCTTTTATTGGCAAGTTTTTCCAAGTTCGGATTGTCATACATTCATCGGCTCGTTGGCAAGTTTTCCGAGATTGGATTGTCATACACCCAGTTCCCTATAGCAAAATTTCCCAAAGGATTGTTGTAGGTTTCTATTCATCATAAATTTCTGCAAAAGTTCCTCAACGTGGATTGTCATTCATTTCAGCAAGTGGCAAATTTTCCCGAAGTGGATTGTCGGTCGACTCTTTTTTGCAAATGTTCCAAGACGCGGATTGTCAATAGTGGAAATATTTTCCCAAAAGGATTGTCGCATAGCGTTGGCAAATTTCCAAAGTGGATTGCTTTCAAGAATTATATTCCAAGATGTGGATTGTCGATCGTAGCAAGTTCTTATGAAATATTGTTACGAAGCATTGGCAACTTTTCCCAAGATTGGATTTTGGCAAATTTGCCGAGGTACGGATTGTCGCTTCATCGTGACAACATTTCCAAGGATGGATTGTTACGTGGCATTGACAACTTTCCCTAAATCGGATTGTCATACATCATACAAGAGTTGTGTTGGCAACTACTCCCAAAGAAAAGAGGATTGTCATCACAGCAAAAGCACCGACATACTGGTTCACAAGCAGCAAAGCGCCGACGTACTGGCATAGCAAATATTAAAAAGCAGTGATCTTTTCGAAGACTATCACAGCGGAAATTAGAGTCATATCAAAAAGAAGCTCTTTGTTCAGAGACGAGTGAACATCAAAACACCAAGGTGGCGTTCCCTAGATTGTGGAGAGTTGTCACAAACAACTGAGGATTGTTTCAAGAGAAGCAATCTTCGATAGTATTCCCTTGGACGCAGAATATTATCAATGCGAAAGAGGATTGTTTCAAGAGAAGCAATCTTCAATATTGTTCCCTAGGATGTGCATGGAGTACTATCATTGCGGGGAGGATCGTTTCAGGCGAAGAAATCTTCTAATTTGAAAGCAGTTACAGGTGTAGCAGTTTTCAAGCGGGATGACATTCTCTAGCTTGTTGAAGGTCATCAAAACAATCGGTTACTTTCAGAGACGTGTGCTTGACAGTGCAAAATACGCGTTTCTTAACTCTTTTATCTGTTTGACTAATGCTAGTTTTGCAGGTATCGGCGTTACAAGAGTGATTTAGGATCGCAGAACGTTCTGAATCATTCTCCGTCCCTATCGATACTTTGACTTTTGTTTTCGAAACTTGCGTTTCTCCAAACTCAGTCAAAGTGGGGGCTTCTGTAGACCCATTTGTGTCTCCCCAAAACCAAACCCGGTGATGAGTTCCTTTCACGTCGAATCATAATCGAATTAAACGAAAGTGTGGAAAAGTCTAGTGTTGCGGAAAGTTTTATTTCTTATCTCTTCTCCCTGATTTTGAAAACTTTATTTTAATAAATCAGCCAATACAGTTTGGTTGGTCCATGATATGGGTCCAATAGCGGTGTAGTTGGATGGGGTTTGCAAAGACCTTTCCAACGATATATTATAAGCCCAATTCCGATGAATATTGAGGAAGTTATGGCCAATTTACTAAACTGGGTCCGGTTTGAGCTTTATGTACGGCCCAATGATCTAGGGGAGGGCCTAATATAATTTATCATTCCTAATGCAATTAGGAATGGTTTTAGTCTTCTAGAACATTCTAGAAGGTTCTTTTCATTCCTAATTCAATTAGGACTTTTCAGAGTTTTAATCAAGATCAAATAGCATTTTCGATGGAATTATATTATTTTATCTTCAAGTACGGGAAATTTATCAGATTTTCGAAAACGCGTTGAAAATCAGTTTGGCGTCCAACCCCAGGCCTTGGCGCCTGGAACCAGGATTGGCGCCTGGCGCTAGCCACTGGTGCTGGCGCCAACTAGCCAGGGCTGGCGCCAATGTTGTTTTACGATCTTCAGACTCAGTTTTGTTAAATTATCTTTTTTGGCTGATTTTCTCTATAAATATCGTATCAAAAACTCCGTTTTCATTCACCAATTATCATCAATTCTCATCAACTCTCTTCATTCACAAGTCTTCATTCTTAACTATTCATCTACAATTCATTCATCATCTTTAATCAATTCTCATATAACATTAATCCTTTAGCATTCTTTTTTTCTTGCTTTTTCATTCAAAATTCCGCATTCACAAGATCTAGAAACACCTAGCCATATTCGAAGTTGCCTTCGCCCTAGACGTGAAAGGTTTTAATTTCTGAGGGTTTGGTCCCAAATCTCTATTTCAATTATTTAATTTAATTGTTTTTTTTATTATTTTCCTTGAAGTTACTAACGCGTGTATTTTGTTATTAGAAAGAGGTACGAGGCATCCAAGTAAGTACTTTAATGGTTTAATTGATTTATGATGTAGATATCATGCTTAGATTATTATTATGATATTCCTAGTATCATGTCTAGGGTAACTTTAATATGAAGTATGATTAAAAGTACGATGCTTCCTATGTTCTTCCTAATATTTATGATTGTTAGTATCATGTTAGGGTTAAAGATTTGATTTTTATTGTTTAGTGACATGCTAGGGTTTGTTATTAATCTTGTTAGTATCATGCCTAGGATCTTGCTATGCTTTAACATGATTATTATTATTAATTATGATTGATATTATTGTTATTAATGATGTTGATTATTTATTATGTTGCTTGATATATTTTATTTGTTATTGCTTGATCACCTTTTATTGCATGTTAAAGGGAATCGGTATTTGCAACCACGCTTAATAAGATATTTAATAATCTTGTTAGGTTAACTTTGATTATAAATTCAAGTGATCGCCAATAATAGTTTATTTATGCATTAATATTCAACCAACATAGATTAAACAGGTTTAGGGTGAATCCTATTGATTGTATGTTAGTCAGAAAGCGCACATGAATACGATCAGAATAAAGTAGAGGCCTATTATTAGGGCAGATTCAATTTCTTTTAGGTTGGATTTGTACCTTCATCCCCGAACCCTTATTTGGTTCATGACCTTATGGAGTTGACGATCTCTTGGATCGTTAAGGGGTGTAACCTTCACCTCGTGAACGGTTTACAAGTTCCTAAAAAACTTGTTGGCGACTCTTTTGCTCTATCTTCTTCCCTTTTGGACGCCACCATACTTTAGTGTATGATCACAGTGGGGTTCAAGCTAGTGGGATTCTAAAGGTTTGAAACTATTCCCTACAGTTAACATGTTTTAACAAATTATAGGAACAAAGAAAAGGGTAAAATATGAAGTGAAAGATAGCAATTATGAACCAGAAGAAGATCAAAATGAGAATTCTGATGGTTCATCAGAAGAAGACAGAAAAAAGGGAAAATCTCATTTAAAGAAAAAAATTAAGCTTGACAATTCTGACCTTGATGTACATGAAGTTATTGATGTTAATGATGATGATGATGGTAATATGGAAATCAAGAAAACACACTGCAGACCCAATGCAATTGTTGATGATGACAAAAATGAAAAGGAGGAGGAAGAAAATAAGGAAAACAAAGAACAAGAAAACCAGGGAGAGAAAGGAGAGAAGAATGAAGAGAAAGGAGAGAAAGATGCTGATAATCAGGAGGTTGATGCTGCTAATCAGGGAGAGAAAGATGCTGAAAACCAGGGTGTTGGTGTTGATATTAGTAAGGTAGTACACTCAGTTACTGAGTGTATCCTAAATCAGCCAACACTTACAAAAGAAGCAACAAAAATAACAATTGAAGGTAAGTTGTTAACTTTAGTAAATATTTAATCAATCCATAGTCAATAGTGTATCATTATTTTGAAATTATATCCACTATTTTATTACAGTTGTTGTTGAAAAACGACTTCAGGAAGAAACATCCACAATTGAGTTTAAGGACATTCACAATGAGATTGTTTCAAAAGTTAAAATCAATTTAGATTGTGGAGAGTAAGATGTTGACATTGACTTTGTTTCTAAGATAATGAAAGGAAACAAATCAAGAATGAATGAAATGCCAGAGCTTTTTCAAGTAGTGGCTGATTAATGCTTTGTGAAGTACAACCCATTCAAACAGTAAGTAATATATTATTTAATTTCAAACATATTATATCTACTTTAAATTATATTTAGTATACTTTAAATAATATTTTATTTACTATAAATATTTAATTTTGCACAGTGAAGAGATTAGGAAATTTGAAAGTCTTCTCATGATAACAAGAGATGACACAACATCCCTAGCTCCAACAACCCCTGCTCAAATGATAAAATCTAATATAGTTCAATGTTGGTCATTTCTAATGAATGATTCTCGATTGAAAGAAGATCCTTCATGCTTTTTCTTTGGCATTGATCACAGTGTAAGGGTTAAAAAAATTGTTAAGCTCAATCATAATTAAATATGTATGATCTCATAAAGTAATATGTTGTATGTTCTCATTAATACACAAAGACCTCTAGAGCTGTCTCTCGGTCACAAGATGCTTCCCAGCCAACAGATAAAAAAAACAAAGGTGAAGTCTCCTTCAGTACACTCACAAGAATTTAATCAGGCATGGTACGATTGGATGTGCCTATGTGATGCAAAGGAGAAAATTATGACAGCTCAGCTGGTATGTCTTATTATTCATGTTTATTAAACTACATTGTATGGAATTATGATTTTGAATTTGTAGACTAATAACTATAATTTTAATGACAGAATTTTTGTTCCAATCTGTATGAGTAATCACTATAGTCTGATAGTGGTTAACTTTATAAATCAGACCATTCAATACTTGGATAACATGAAGTATGATGACAGGCACAAGCCTTTTTACAGAATTCTTGGATCTATTGTGGTAAGATTTTTTTTTGGTTTAAAAAGTAAATTATTAAAGTAAATAAGAGTACTATTAAAGTAAATGAAATGTATTAAAATTATAGATTATAATGACAGTTAAAATAAGATAAAATATAAAGTAAAAGATGTTCTGATTAAAGTAAATAATATTTTTATTAAAGTAAAAGAATATCTATTAAAAGTACACATTATATTACCTATAAAAATATAAAGTAAAAGATGTTCTGATTAAAGTGAATCATATGTTTATTAAAGTAATTTATACTATAAATTTGTATTACTTATATACTGTTTTACAAATGTTAAAGGTGGAGGAAATGTCAAACTTTCTGAAGAGAATTAATCATTAAAAAGCTGATGAAATTCTTGAATATGGGTTTGATGAAGTTAACTTCAAGTGGAAAACACCAAGATATACTCTTGATTGTGGTGTTTTTGCAATGATCCATATGCTGTGTTTTTCTGGAGAGACTTTTGATTCTAACCTTGATTTAGCAAATAGGAGAAAGGTGTATCGCGCAAAAATATGTGCTACTCTTGCTTTGGCAGACATAAACACCAAAAGAAAACAACTTCAGAGAAAAATTTCAAGGTTCAGGGTAGTTAGAAAACTAATGAAGGAAAAAGGGGTAGAAGATATGATTTGTGTTTCTGATTTCTTGAAGAAACACAAGGAAGTAATGGATAACATGAGTTTGCAATGTTGCCAAGTGATTTGCTACTTAGCAATCAATGATGGTGAAAACTTTCCAAATAAGAGGTATGTTTTAGACTTCCTAAAAAACAAATAATCGTATTGCATTATATATAATATTGTTTGGCATAAGTTTAACTTTAAATTTAACTCTACATTACAGCGAAGTAGTTGGCTGGTTTATAGATTCAATTGAAATAGTAAGGCAAGATTGTAATGCTTTGCTCAATGAATGGAAAGTTTCAAGTAATGTGATCACTGCTTGGTCAAACCACCTGAATAACATTAAAATGGAAAAAGACAGGTCTGAAAATGACTTGGTCAGATACTTTTTTGGATTTGACTTCATGGTAAGTTTTTCAAATTAACTTTAGCTTATAGTTTAAAATTCTGCATTAAATAAATATTAGAAATAATAATTGGATTTTTTTTTTGGAAGGATGCTTTAACAATGTGTTTGAATGCTCATGGAAAAAAGGGAGTAACAAGTCTGCAGAAACTATGGATTGATTGGAACACTTCATAATCATTGGACTCGGATGCAGCTCAATGTGTAAGATCATTATTTTCTTGCTGTGATAAACTTAAAGATGAAACAATTGATCACCTGGACAACACTTTGTACGAGAAAAATGAAGAATATGAGCTTGTACAGAGTTTTATCATAAACAATTGTTCAAAACCGGTGCCCTAAACCGATTTTGGCACCGGTTAACCGGTGCCTTTAATTATTTTGGCATTTTGGCCACCGGTTAACCGCTGCCTAAAATAGTCTCCCGCGTAAATTCCAGCAATAATATTAAATAAAATAATTAATATTATTATTATTATTATTATTATTATTATTATTATTATTATAATTACTACTAATAATAATTTTATTAAATATTATAATAAGACACAAATAATATTAAAAACAAGAATTCATATATATATATATATATATATATATATATATATATATATATATATATATATATAAATATTCCCAAACGCAATACAATAAAAAAAGTGTTATAGATATATATATATACAAATGATAGTAAGTAAATAATGAATAATAATAATATAGTTCAAAAGTTAACATAAATTTACAATTAAAATGCCATTTACATGTTGAAGGTGATAAAAGACGCCAACATGTCACTCACTTCATTAAGCTCCTTGATTGTCAACGGAACATCCTCTTGGACCTTGCAAAACTTGAAATACAAAAAAAAATATGTTTGAATTAATTAATTAGGCAAAACAATATGTATTTTATCAAATATAACCTATATGACTTCTATTTAGCCCATTTCCTACATTTCTTATCAAATGAACTATTTCTTTCTCATAACATGTCAATTTCACCTAGTTTTATGTGTCTTAGCCCTAAAATTGAATCAAAAAACATTTTATCAAGGTTTAAGACGCTTTTTACTCAAAATGGCCCAAATATGGCCTATATGACTTTACTTTGCTCATTTCCTACATTTCTTATTAAATAAACTTTATTTATCTCATAACATGTCAATATTATCTAGTTATAGGTTTATAAGGAAAGAAATCACATCAAAAGAGCATATTAACACAAAATGGCCCAAATATGACCCATATGACTTCTATTAAGCCGATTTTTTACCTTTCTTGTCAAATGACCTTTTTATTTCTCATAACATGTAAATGTTGGGTAATATTAGGTGTTTAAGGCTAGAAATCACATCAATATAGCATTTCATTAAGTTTAACAACGCATTTTACTCAAAATGGCCCAAATATGGCCTAAATGACTTTTATTTAGCCCATTTCCTACATTTCTTATCAAATGAACTATTTCTTTCACATAACGTGTCAATGTCACCTAGTTTTATGTGTATAAGACCTAAAATTGAATCAAAATTTTTTTTATTAAGGTTTAAGACGCTTTTTACTTAAAATGGCCCAAATATGGCCAAAATGACTTTACTTTGCCCATTTCCTACATTTCTTATTAAATGAACTTTATTTATCTCATAACATGTCAATATTATCTATTTATAGGTGTATAAGGAAAGAAATCACATCAAAAGAGTATATTAACACAAAATGGCCCAAATATAGCCCATATGACTTCTATTCAGCCCATTTTCTACCTTTCTTGTTAAATGACCTTTTTATTTCTCATAACATGTCAATGTTGGGTAATATTAGGTGTCTAAGGCTAGAAATCACATCAATATAGCATTTCATTAAGTTTTAGGACTTACCTCATCAAGCTGTTGAGTGTCCGTACAATGAGTCACAATGTTAAGCATGAATCTCATCACATACAAAGCACAATCAAGTCCATTTTCTTGTTGTGCGCACTAGAATATGACAAACAAATCACATCAGTGAAACATGCAAAGGAAATTAGAAAATATTTACTAACATAGATTTTGAAGATAATCATAATATCATGTAAATTACCAACGGTGACTTCCATGTTGGACCCTTTGGAGCATGACAATGTAGCTTCTTCATAACACTGTAGTAAATAAAGTACATTCAAATTTGATTAGTCTTATGACTACTAAATTATTTATTATTAGCAATAATCATCACTAGGTAGCTATATATATATTTACTTTTGCAATATTGACTTCACGAGCCACTTCTCCGATGATCGAGCTGAATCAAGGTGATAAATTGTGTTATTGGAATTACAAATCACCATGATGCTCCAATGCTCCCTACATAAGTTCATAATAGACAAACAAATTAATATTTAGGAGTCAACATATAATGAGGCCAAATCGATTGAATTTGACATGGTTAGACTTACTCTTTATAACATGGGGCGAATATGAACTTGTCTCCCGCGGGCTCTGATTCCCTGATACTTTTCTCAACATAGTACAACACGTCATGGGGGTTGCCTATGATTCTAGGAGTGGATAACTGCTCGGGGCATAACCACCCAACTTTACAAGGAGAATCAGTTTCAGTTAAGTGCTCCTGTAGTACTCTGCGTGCATGAACATTGAATAATTAATCACATGTAGGATAATCACCATAAATTTAAATAACTTGAAAAAAGTGTAGATTATGTGGGAATTGAAGTACCTCGTGAATTTTTGAATGAGGGAAATGTTAAGCTTTGCACCACGTAGAAATTCCTTCACATATTCTTTGCTGATCCATGCAACTACATCCTCATCATAGTGGAACATTGCCTTAGAAAGTGCAACTTCCATGGGATCGACCAAATGACAAGCACGATTGTGAAGAAAGGTCATGTCAGCAGAGAGCAATTGAAGAAAAATGTCTTCAACTAGTGGAGTAGGTTGCATGGGTGAACCTTTCGAAGAGTGCAACTTCGACGCTTGTTCACTCTTGGACCTTTGTTCACTTAGCTTCTTCTTAGGTTGATCAATTCTTTTAGGCTTCTCCACCCTCTTTCTCTTTGAAGTTTTTCTTCCATGCAAAATCTGAAATATTTTGAGAAAGAATAAGTTTATAAGTTGAGAAATGAAGAAAATAGGCATATTATAAGTTATTTTAGCTTAAAATGGTTTTATTTTGATGAAATGGGCCCAAAAACTTAGAACCTTTCTAATTTTATGTAGTTTCAACTCACAATCACTTATAAATATGTATTATGAGATGTTTTGAGAATGAATAAGTTTATAAGTTGAGAAATGAAGAAAATAGGCAAGTGAGAAGCCATTTCGGCTCAAAATGGCTTTATTTAGATGAAATGGGCCCAAAAACTTAGAACTTTGCTTCTTTTATGTAATTTCAACTCACAATCACTTATAAATATGTAATTATGATATAATTTTAGGATTAATAAGTTCATAAGTTGAGAAATGAAGAAAATAGGCAAGTGAGAAGCCATTTCGGCTCAAAATGGCTTTATTTTGATGAAATGGGCCCATAAACTTAGAACTTTGCTTATTTTATGTAATTTCAACTCACAATCACTTATAAATATGAAATTATGAGATTATTTGATAATGATAAGTATATAAGTTGAGAAATGAAGAAAATAGGCAAGTGAGTAGCCATTTCGGCTAAAAATGGCTTTATTTTGATGAAATGGGCCCAAAAACTTAGAACTTTGCTTCTTTTATGTAATTTCAACTCACAATCACTTATAATTATTTAATTGTGATATGGTTTGAGAAAGAATAAGTTCATAAGTTGAGAAATGAAGAAAATAGGCAAGTGAGAAGCCGTTTTGGAAAGAAATTGCTTTATTTTGATAAAATGGACCCAAAAATTTAGAAATTAGCTTCTTTTATGTCATTTCAAGTGAAATTCAATTATAATTATGTAATTATGAAAGAATAAGTTCATAAGTTGAAAAATGAAGAAAATAGGCAGGCGAAAAGCCATTCCGCCGAGTGAGCTGAGAAAAAAAAATATATGGCTCATAATATTTAAAAAAAAAAATACGCAACTTCCGCCGAGGCCGGAACACTCGAGGGAGGCACCCCTGCTGCTGGAACAGCGAAGGCAGCCTGCGCTGAGGCCACAGCAGCCGCTGCCGGGCTGCCTTGGCTGTTGCAGCCAGAAATGAAGAAAATAGGCAAGTGAGAAGCCGTTTTGGAAAGAAATTGCTTTATTTTGATAAAATGGACCCAAAAATTTAGAAATTAGCTTCTTTTATGTCATTACAAGTGACATTAACTTATAATTATGTAATTATGAAAGAATAAGTTCATAAGTTGAAAAATGAAGAAAATAGGCATGCGAAAAGCCATTCCGCCGAGTGAGTTGAGAAAAAAAAATATATGGCTCATAATATTTTATAAAAAAAATACGCAACTTCCGCCCAGGCCGGAACACTCGAGGGAGCCGCCCCCGCTGCTGGAACAGCGAAGGCAGCCTGCGCTGAGGCCACAGCAGCCCCGGCAGCCGCCTGCCGAGGCTGCAGCAGCCCAGGCAACAGGCTGCCGAGGCTGCAGCAGCCCTGGCAGCCTGTTGCCTGGCCTGCAGCAGCCCCGACAGCCGCTGTCGGGCTGCCTTGGCTGCTGCAACCCCGACAGCCAGGTGATTCCGATGCCAGAGCAGCCCCGGCAGCAACTGCCGAGTCCGGAGCTGCCGGGGCAGCGGCTCCTGAGGCTTGAGCTGCTCGGGCAGCCGCTCCGGAGGCTGGAGCAGCGCAAGGAGCACCAGCCGAGGTCGCCGCTGCCTCGACATCGAAGATGGGAGCCAGGGAGTCTACTATTTCGGCGGTTTTATTTTCATAGGTGCAGTTAGAGAGTGCCTAACGGTTATTTAACACTAAAAAAATTGAGAAATAAATAATTTACCTCCTTAATTAACCTGACCCACGCACGTGGCCAATCAACGAAGCTACCTATAGCTTGCCAAAGCTTTGTTATCTCAACCTCCTCTATCGGTACGGGTAGTGGGATGTCTTCGAACCCCTTAAACACCGAATCGATCCCAACCAAGTAATGATGTGGCCCCGCCGTAGCATCGGTTGTCACTTGGGCACTACCATAGGCCACGAAACTCAACTTCATACTATTTGTATGCCCCGGGGCTAGAAGTGCACACCGGGTGTCTTCCTACACAAGTACAAAAAGAAGAGAGTTAAATAGGTCTTTTACTACATCATAGATAATATAACAAAATTCATTAAGGTAGAGGGTTACAAATCACCTATAACTCTGGATATTCATGAGGTGTTGGATTATCAAGATTCCTCGAGTCCACATGTGTAGGAGTAGGAACCTGAAATAGTACATCAATCATGCCATCTCAGATCTCAATTAACTCAGTATTTTAAAACTTTTAATAACCCAATTGAATTTACCTCAGGTGGCACATCTTCACCACGTATCTCATCTCCTCCATGTCTATCACCTTCTCCTTGTCCTTTTGGTTGAGAACATGATTCGACTGGTGTACTCGCGAGGAACGGCAAAGTCGGTAATTCACCTGCTTTGCCCAAGCATTGAATTCACCTACTAACTCGTTGCGTACTTGTTCTTTAATTGATGCCACCTTGGCATCCAACTCCCCCGGTGAGTTAACACTGGCTCGAGATCTACCTGATTTTGTGTATTCTGGACCCATCACCTTTTGCTATCCAAGCAATGACCCTCCAAACCTACTACTCGTCCTGGATGGTATGGCCTTACCAAAGCCATGGTGAAAGGGTCATTCTCCACACTTGGTTCAAATTTTCCCTCCACCAGCTCTTGAGTGTGCTCAAGCTGTAGCAAAAGGAAAAAGGATGTCAGTAAGACAATTAATGGTTTGTATAGTGATTTTGATGCAAAAGTGACTTAAAATTCAACAGATGAGCTCCCTAAAAGGAAGATGCACCTTGTTGATATGAGTAGTATATCAAATCCTTTTAAAGCAATCATGAGGGGTATTACAAAATGTCTTAGGCCCCATACGATGAACGTACTCCTTCATCTCTGCATTCTTTTTATTCTGCTCTCGAAGTTCCTACATAAAAACAAATGTTAGTATCATTGCTACAAAAAGAGTCAAGCTATTATTCAATTAAGATCAGATTTACACAAACTTACAATGGCTTTTTTTTAGTCTTCATTCTAACGAACTCTTCCCAGTCTTCTTTTGGCACGGTCGGCCATTTTTGCCACGCGAGAAGGTCATCCTCATTATCTTTCTTCTTATTTGATTTCTTCTTCTTCTTGTAGATCCATCCATTAGTCAAGTTGGTCTTAAAGCCCCTGAATCTTTCCGCTAATAAAGATTCAAACACCCTTCTCTTCTCAGGATCATTAGGAATAGAAAACAGCCTCTGCAAGCACAAATTAAAACCGATTATTAGTTTCTATTTACTAACAACCATAAGGTTAAGGTTTCTTAAATTGTCTAATTGTGCCAAAAACACACTTACCCTTGTATCATCCCAAACTGTTTGAATCAAACCCGGAGGTACTTGCCGCATTACAAGTGTAATGGGGATTTTCCGCGCACACATGCCAACCTGATTAGCATATTATCGACGCCATTTGGGTCCGGGTTGGCCGTTGTTGTCATACTCCATGACCACGGGACCGTCCGGTTTCTTAAAACTTCTCGTCAACCCCTTCCCTTTCTTTGAGTCGGTGCCTTTACCCCCCCCCCCTCCACCACCTGTGTTGTTTTGATCTTGTCCTTGGCCATGAGTTTCAGGAGTCGGGTTCTCACCAACAATCTCACATGCTGTATTTTCAATAGGCGGTGCACGTTTAGCTGAAATTTCACATTCTTCAAGCCTACGCTCAAACTCATCTTGAGCCTGATCCTCTGGCTCACCCAAGTCATCCTCCTTGTTCACATCATAAGGCTCATCCTCGTCCTCGTCCTCGTCCTTATCCTCGTACTCATCCTCATACTCATCATCGTCTATGTCCTCTACACAATGAAGGTCATGATCGTTCTTCATGAGATATAAGCACCTGTCAAAGCAATCATAAAACAATATTAGTGTATAGTAAAGTATGAGTGTAAATGAGTACACTTAGGCAATTTCAAACTACAAACATGTTAAATATAATGAATATGAGTTGTTAGAATGAATAAATGTTAGTTCATACACAAAACAAAGGAATTGGGTTAAGTAGAAGCTATTTAAGCCATTTTCACCTACTTATGGTCCTATAACCTTTTATATGCATGATAATGAATACACTTAGAAAATTTCAAACTACAAACATGTTAAATATAATAAATATGAGTTCATAGAATGATTAAATGTTAGTTCATACACAAAACAAAGAAATTGGGTTAAGTAGAAGATATTTAATCCATTTTCACCTACTTATGGTCCTATAACCTTGTACATGCATGATAATGAGTACACTTAGGCAATTTCAAACTACAAACACGTTAAATATAATGAATATGATTTCATAGAATGATTAAATGTTAGTTCATACACAAAACAAAGGAATTGGGTTAAGTAGAAGCTATATAAGCCATTTTCACCTACTTATGGTCCTATAAACTTGTATATGCATGATAATGAGTACACTTAGGCAATTTCAAATTAGAAACATCTTAGTTTATATACAAAACATAGGATTTGGGTCAATTACAAGCTCATTTATGTCATTTATGGTCATTTTTGCCTACTTATGCTCCTATATATAAACTATATTTGAAATGAAACCATTACTAACTTTTAATCAAACTACGACCTCAATCTAAAATTCCTTCGTTGTGGTCTGATCGCATATAACCTGCTTCGTTGTCTATGTCATTTAGTACAACAGTTCTAGGAATAGTGAAAGGTGTAGAATCATCAAACGCATCATATTCTTCCTCATACTCAACATCTCCAATGCCTAGGATTCTTCTTTTTCCAGCTAGCACTATAGACCATTTTGAATCGACTGGGTCAGTTATGTAGAACACTTGCTTATCTTGAGATGCAAGGATAAATGGTTTCGCACTATCATTCAAGTGGCCAAGATCTACATGAGTAAAGTCCTCATATTTGACGTTACGCCTGATATTATCAACCCAATTACACTTGAAAAGAGAAACTGTGAAGTCACAATAATCAAGCTCCCATATTCCTTGAATTCGACCATAGTATGACAACTCTGCATCGACAGGTGATTTATCCTTAGCACTTGCAAACTCCCTTGACGATGCCACAAGCGTTACACCACTGTTTTGGATGGAGGAAGATTTCAAATCACGACCCTCGGTCCAAAAAGAGTACCCATTGATGTCATATCCCTCAAATGAACGAACATCATCCCTAGGACCGTACGCAAGCCACCGTACTGTATCGGTCACATTAGTATCATCCAATCGACTCATTACTCGATCACGAAACCAATTAACAAACCTCTTATTATAAAACTGCATAAGTGCCCTTTCACCTTTCGATGGAAATTCGTCACGCAAACAAGCCATGTGCTCATCTAAATATGGGTGCACATCTGAAACATGGTGCAACACATAAAGGTGTGCTTATAAGAACTGATCTCGGTCTGGTGACATCTGTTTCGACCTAATTGTTCCATGACCATCAAGTCTACCTTCATGTCGAGAAGTAGGAAGACCAATAGGTTGAGCAAGGGCTATGTAGTCCGCCACAAAGTTACCTATCTCCTCACCCACGGTCCCTTGAATCATACTTCCTTCAGGGTGAGCCCAGTTCCGTACTTTATCTTGTAATGTACCCATGTGTCTTTCAAAAGGGTAGCACCACCTCATGAACACTAGACCGCACAACTTAATCTCACACACCAAATGAAGAACCAGATGAACCAGTATGTCAAAAAATGAGGGTGGTAAATACATCTCAAATTTGCACAAATCCACAACCACATCTTCTTGCAAAGCATCTAGTGTACAAGAATCAAGCACTTTGCTACAAATTGTATTGAAAAACAAACAAAGGCTTGTAATTGCTTCCCTCACGTGTTTCGGTAGAATACCACGGATTGCAATCGGTAGGAGTACTTGCATCATAATGTGACAATCATGGGATTTCATACTTGTCAGCTTCAATTCTCCATTTAAGGTTACAAATCTTTCCATGTTAGATGAGTACCCTGATGGAACCTTAATGCCGTACAAACATGCACAAAACATACGTTTCTATACCCTTGACAATGTATAGCAAGCCGGGGGTAAATAATTCTTTTCATCCTTCCCTTTACCCTAAACTTTCTTCTTTGACGCATCTTTGGCCTTTCCCTTTCCCTTGATCTTCTCCTTCCATTTTTTCGAAACATTTTCATCTTCTTTTCTCGGTTCCTTCCCTTTATAACCTTTTCTTGAGGCCACAATTCTGGACAAATCACCATCTCTTTCAAATTCTAACCGTGCACCCTTTTCGTCCTTTGTTTTACCTTGGATATTCATAAGCGTTCCCAAAAGAGCATCACACACATTCTTCTCTATATGCATCACATCAAGACAATGCCTAACATCATGTTCTCTCCAGTACAGAAGCTTCCAAAAGATTGATTCTTTCTTAAACAGAGCAACTGAGACCACATTTTTTTCTGATTTTCCAAACACCGTTCGTATCCCTTTCACCCGAGCACAAATCTCAACACCAGTCAATGGTCTAGGCGCAGTATCCTCTTCCACTGTTCCATCGAAAGCCTTTTTCTGCCTATGGTACGGGTGATCACGCCTAAGGAACCTTCGAGTCCGTAGGTAGACATCTTTGTGAGAATGAGTAAGGTATACGCTTGATGTGTCTTCAATACATATGGGGCATGCTTTTTTCCCTTTGACCTTGTACCCACACAAGTTTCCATATGCAGGGAAGTCATTCATGGTCCACATAAGGGCTGCACGCAATGTGAACATCTCGTTATGATGAGCATCGAAAACGGAAACCCCTTCGTCCCACATCTTTCTCAAGTCGTCAATAAGCGGCGCAAGGTAAACATCTATGTCGTTTCCAGGTTGCCTAGGCCCCGTTATTAGCAATGAAAGCATTACATACTTACGTTTCATGCACAACCAAGGAAGCAAATTATAAATCACTAAAAGTATCGGCCGTGTGCTGTGTTAGGTACTAAGAGTGCCAAATGGATTCATCCCGTCCATGCACAACCCAAGCCTTAAATTTCTGACTTCATCACCAAATTTCTCAAACTTCAAATCAATGTTCTTCCACTGTGGAGAGTCAGCTGGATGCTTCAGCATTCTGTTTTTCTTTCTTCCCTCTGCATGCCACCTCAAGTTTTTAGCGTCCTTCGGTATTGAGAACATACGCTTAAACCTTGGAATAATAGGAAGATACCACAACACCTTAGCAGGAGGTCCCTCCATACCAGGATTGCAACTCATGCGCTTGTAGCGTGACCGCTTGCATCGTGGACACTCTTGCAATTGTTTATACTCATTTCGAAACAGAATACAGTCTTTAGGACATGCATGTATATTCTTATACTCCAAACCAAAGGGACACATGAGCTTCTTTGCGTAATAGTAAGACTTAGGAATTTCATTCCCATCAGGCAACATATCACTTAATGCGGTCAACAAAGAAGTAAAACTAATGTCCGTCCACCCATGTTTCGACTTAATGTTGAAAAGTGTTAGCACGGCCGATAGTTTGGAGTATTTTTTGCACCCAGGATACAAAGGCTTTTTGGAAGCCTCTGATAATAACTCAAACACTCCACCTTCAACACCATGCAACATCTCATCCACTTGTTCATCCTCGACCTCATCCGCCTGATCATCATCGGCTCCATCCTCACCATTATCAACAATATAGTCATTATTCTCGTATTCCTCGTCCACATGAATCTCATTGCTTCTAACACGCACATCATTCCGATCAAGATCCCCACTGTACTCTCCACTTTCTCCGTGCCAAATCCACACATGGTATAAATGCCTAAAGCCACGACATAATACATGATCTCTAATGATTTCAACACTACCGACCACATTCACATTATTACAATAAACACAAGGACAATAAAGGCCATTGCCACCCAGTTTGCGTTGATAAGCTAAAGCCCTCTCGCAAAACTCTTAAACCCCATTCCAAAATTCCAATGTATCGCGTCTACCATACATTAAAACACGATCCTTCTCCATTTAGTAAATTGTCTCTAAACATATATAGCAACATATAATGAATAATGTGTAATTGCTACATATTTTATATAAATCAAATTCAAGTACAAAACGTGAATATACCATTCATATAGTGAAAAAATGCATGTTTCCAAAGGGTCCTTATCACTCCAACCTAACCCATCCTTGAATGTCTACTCTCACTAGTGAATGTATGTCAACTTTCCCATTTTAAGGAAAATCCGGCAGCATTTCCCCCTAGTTCTCCAAGTACACGATGTAGATAATTAATTACCCACATATGTACCCAGAGAACATAGTGAGGAATTGGTAAGCCAAGATGTTCCTTAAAATCGAAAAAAAAAACATACATTCACCACCTAAGTGAAAGTACACATTCAAGAACAGTCCCAACCGGGGACTATTCAAGACTTTCTCCTAATGAGAAAGCCTTGAACGGGTATCTAGGCATATGATGATGCAAGTATTCTATATATTGTTGTATTTATTTGCAATTAAAAAATACACAAGTTGCAATTTCATGAATAAACTTTTATTAAATGGATAAATAGAAAGAAATATAGCTTAGTAAAGTTTATAAGTCATACCAATATAGCAACTATCCACTTGAGCTCAATATTTAGTCCTCAAGCTAAACTCGTGCTTCAATTCACAAATCTATTAAAAAAAACAATAAACAAAAATTAGGTTAAATATTATGTATGTACTATTTCTTTCTCATAACATGTCAATTTACTAATATATTTATAAGCTAAAACACATCATTCATCGAACTAACAATTGCTAAACTATGTATTCACTACTTTAATTCATCTAATTTATTCAAAATTGCTAAACTAACAAGGTTACTAATCTCTAATTTTTCCAAAATTACCCATCAAAACAACTTAAAAGTAACCATTCACCCATTCCAAAATTCATCTACTTTAGTAACAAGGTTACTAATCTCTAATTTATTCAAATATACCCATCAAAGCAACTTAATATTAACCATTTAAACATTCCAAAATTCAACTAATTTAATAACAAAGTTTCTAATCTCTAACTTATTCAAAATAATCCATCAAAACAACTTCAAATTAACCATTAAAAGTAACATACCAAATTTCATTTATTTAAGTACCGAGGTTAATATATATTCTATAATTAATTCAAAATTATCCACCAAAACAAATTAAATTAACCATAAAACATAATAAAATCCAACTAATTGAGTAACAAGGTTACTAATCTCTAATATTTTCACAATTTCCCAATTATATTCAAACCTAAAATTGAGAAAAATTATATTCAAACCTAAATTTTAATTTGCTAACAATGGTTCAAAATGCAAAAGAAATTAATATATATAAGTATATAATTGGAAAATAATGTGAAAAAAACAAAAAAATTAAAAGGAAAACCTTGAATGGAAGGAGAGAAGGAGGGCAGCAGATGCAGGAGGAGCCTCAGGGCAGGGAACGGCTCGGTGGTGGAGGAGCCTCAGGGCGGTGGCGCGGCTCGGTGGTGGAGGAAACTCAGGGCGGTAGCGCAGCTTCAACACATTGACAAGCGCGACTCGGTGGTGGAGGAAACCTTAGGCATCGAAACAAATGTGGACACCTCAAGCCTTGAATTAAGGGGGTTGACGGGAGAAAGAGAAGGGCAGTGAGGGATTTGAAGCGTCGTTGAAGGTGGCGCCTGTGGTGGAGGGAAACGGAGAGAAGGTCAGTGAGGGTTTATGCTGGGTCGAATGCAACAGTGAAGGGTGAGCTGAACGAAATGAAAAAGGAAAGAGAAAAAAGAAAGGAAGGGGAAGGAAGGAGGAGGAAAGGCGGGTTTTTTTTAAAAAAAAAAATTGGCACCGGTTCACATTGGCACTGGTTCAAACCGGTGCCCTTTACTTTTTTGCCACCGGTTTGAAGTGAACCGGTACAAATTAGCTGCCCCGGTTTGCTCTTAGCTTTTTTTTACCCATTTTTGCCACCGGTTTGAACTGAACCGGTGGCAATATGGGGGTGCCTTTTTCAATTTTTCTACTAGTGATTATAAATGTAAAAATTATGTGATGTTATTTGTAATTAAAACTATGGCTTTAGCCACTTAATATAATATTTCCAGTTTGTATTAAAAAAAAAAAGAATACATATTTATATATCTAAGTTAAATTACTAGGATTGTTCTTTCTAAAAAATGATGGTAGATATAAAAGTAAATGTAAATAGTGTTAAAGTAAATAACAATGTGTTTAAAGTAAATGAAAATAGTTTTTTTAAAAAAATCTTTCTGAAATGTGGTGTTCGATTTTAAAGTAGAGAAAAATAATTTTAAAGTAATAAAAAATGAATCAAAAGTAGAGGTGGAGATGGGAAAAAGTATTAAAGTCAAAAACATGTTATTAGATTATAAGTGAATGAAAATAATGTTAAAGTAATTAATACTACGTTTAAAGTAAAAGGAAAAAAGTTTTTAAAAAAAACTCTATGAAATAAGGTGTTCAATTTTAAAGTACAAAAAATACTGTTAAATTAATAGAAAGTGGATATAAAGTAAAGGGAGAAATGGGAAAAAGTATTCAAGTCAAAATCGTTGACCCGACCCGAATGACCCGACGCATGACCCAAAATCATTGACCCGAAAAATGACATAAAACCCGAAATTAACCCAACCCATACTTGACTCGAAAATGGAGTTGACCTAATGTTGACCAAACACCCGAACTCACCTGACCTGAAGTTGACCAACCCGAATTGACCCAAAGAGTTTGACCCGAAGTGTTTAACCAACCCGAACATGATCCGCGAATTGTTTGACCTGAAGTGTTTAACCAACTTAAGTGTGATCATACACCAAACTGGGGATGAGTCAAGTCTCCTACTTCATTTGCCTCACTAACATCTGACCTATGTTGATCGAATTACAATCGGCCTTACATCTTATTAGATTTGGTACAAGTTTAGGTGAGTTTAATAACCGGTCAAATTACATTCAAGTAAATTCAATAATTAATGGTTATAAAATTAACTTATTCTAGAATTTTAGTCAAATTTGGTTCAAGTCAATAATTTTACGGGTTATAATCAAGTTGATATCACCAAGTCAATAATATATGGGTTACATTTGGGTCGGGTCGTTTACACGTCAATTCATGTTCAAACTCGGTATCAAATACTCATGTCAACTCGGGTTCCATGAAAAATGCGACAAGTATTTTAGAACAAAAAATAGATATGGTAACAAGTATTCTAGGACAAAGGGAATAATACAAGAAATTATCTTTAATTTTGTAAGTAAGAACATTATATAAATCAAATAATTCATATGATATAAAATATGATAAAAGTAAATGAAATATTTCATAAAGTTAAAGTATAATAGCTAAAAGTAAACAAACTAAACTTAAGTTCTGTAGTACAATTACTTATAGTAAATGTAAAAATATTACAATAATAAAAATAATAAAAAAATATTTGTTCATTAAATCTTGATCTTGATCTTTCAAAACATCTTCTAATTTCCAAGTATTATAATAACTGCACAAAAATAAACATCAGTTATTTGTCACAAACTAAAGTAAATAAATTGCAGCTTAAAGTAAATAGAAAACGTAAAGAGGTAAAATACCAAATAAAAAAATACCAAGTACTATAATAACACCTGCACAAAATAAAAAGTAAATGAAGTTACTGTTAAAGTAAATAAATAGAAGTTTACAGTAAATGGAACACACTTAAAAGTAAAATAGCTGAAAGACTACTTGTTTGGACAGTTTCTACTGTCATGGGAAACACCAGATTGCCCACAAGCTCTACAGGTTTTGCCATTTTTAGATTTTTCTTCAGTAGCTATTTCTTTTGCACTCTTAAACCTCTTTGAACTTCTGGCAGAACCTTTATTAAGACACTGATTTGGAGGCAAGACATTTACATCAACTTCATTTGACCCAACCAAAACCTGAATATCATTATCTTTCACCTTTTTTGAACTAGGTGCATTTTCAAGATTATTCTTTGATATCATCTGCTCCTCAAATGAAGATAATTTCCTAATAAGCTCAGATAAATCATCCTCAGATTGGTCAGTTAAACTCACACAACTGAAAATCTTGGACCATACATCATTGACCAATTACTTCTTCTTATCATACTTAGAAGCATCATCCAGAGCAACATCTATGACAGAAGCTTTCTTCAAAACATCTTTTCTCCAACGATTCAAGATATAAGCATCAGAAATTTCACGTATACACTTGCCTTTCATAACAAACAAAATGTGTCTGCATAAAACACCTTGACTCTCAAACATTCTACAAGTACAACTTGACTCATATATTGCCAAGTCAAAATTTACATCAAAATTTTTCCTTTTCTCATGATCAACAATAACAGAAAACTCCACACCATCTCCATACAGAGAACTACAACTTTCAACACCACATGAAAAACAGGCTCCCTCTGGCATTCTTCTTGAAAATCATAAAATATGGAACGAGTATAAATAACAGCAGCATGCTTTTCCAAGTGTAAATTAGTAACCAATTGAGGCTCAAGTTTATTAAACCTGTACAACTCATCCTATTCATGCCTTTGAGCATCAAGAGCAGTTTCAAAACGGACAAAGAATTCAACACAGGTCACATGAGGGTTTGTAAAATTACAAAAGAAATTGTTTTTACCTTCAGACCTAGATGTAGAACGCAGTAACCCACCCATAAATAAGTCCCTAAAATATGCAGGAATCCAAAGATGTTTAATCTTGAACATGTATGCAAACCACTCATGATCAACTAGGTTAAACTCCTCCATAACACTATTCCAACCATCAACAAATACATGAGGATCAATCTCTCTATCCCAAACTACTGTACTTAGCTTTTTTAGGAAATAAGTTTCATTACAAAAGGCAGTTCCAACCTTTTCAGGTACCTTCCTCATTATGTGCCACATACATAGCCTATGTTTAGTCTTGGTAAAAACCTTTTCTATGGCAATACCCATTGCAGGATCCTGATCAATGATAATACAAGAGGGTTATCTTCCCATACACTTCAAAAAAGTTTGAAATAGCCACACAAAAGAGTCTATGTCTTCTTTAGATAATAGAGCAACACAAAATGTAACACATCTCTTGTGATTATCAACACCAGTAAAAGGATAGAAAACCAATGAATATTTATTTGTATCATAGGTAGAATCAAAAGATAAAGAGTCCCCAAATAATTGATAATCTCTTCTACCAATAGCATCAGCCCAAAAAACACGGGTCAAATGCCTACTTTCATCAACACAGTAATCAAAATAATAGCCCCCTTTACTGGTTTTCACCTTTTGTTCAAGGTTCTGCACAAACATTGCACCATTAGCATTAGAGATATAAACTTTCAAGTCCTTAGAAAATTTTTTGAAATCATTTTTACTGCCCCTGACATTTTGAAACCCACCATAAAGTTCTTTCATGATCCTATAAGACATAACAACCCCTATATTTAACTTTGAGTTGTCAAAAATAAACTTCTTATGAGAAAAATTTACAACAACTTCATGTTTAGTAACCTGCCTAGTAATAGGTGTAGAAAAAGGGTGAGAATGAGATTCATAAAAACAATACACCATATACTTCCCACCAGTACAAAATCTAAATTTAATCTTAGCTGGAAAACCAACTCTCTTCACAGTCTTTCTCTTTAAACAAGCACCTTCAACTTGTTTACCAGATTTCTTGTTAATTGTTACATACCCTTCTTTACTAATAAATATTTAATTATAGTAACTCCTTTACCAGTAGGATCATTCTTATTCTTTTGTGATTTAGTAGTACTAGAACGGACTTTAAATCCACACTCATTAGCATCTTTGTAATAAAAGACAATACCATCTTGAAGGGTATCAAATATCATTCCAACAAAAGGTTTGTTTTCAGAAGAACAACATGGCATATACACTTTATCACCTCCAGAATTATAATATATTTTAGGAAGCAAAGGTTGAGTGGGTGTTTTAAAAATTCTTACATTATTGTTATCTTCAGTAGTGACAGAAGAAGAATAATGCTCTATGATTTCAGACATGTTCCTGAAAAGTAAATGAATAGAAGGAAAAAGTAAATAAATAATAAATAAAAGTAAATAAACTATAACTAAAAGTAAACAATATTTTTAAAAAATATGCTCTACGCTTTCAGACATGTTCCTGAAAAGTAAATGAATAGAAGGAAAAAGTAAATAAACATTAAATAAAAGTAAATAAACTATAACTAAAAGTAAACAATATTTTTTAAAAATATACTAATAAAAACTATTAGAGATATACTAAAAAGTAGATGCCTCAAAGCATAAAGTAAATTAAAAAAATTAAAAAACTTGAAGAAACTAAAAAACATGAAGTAATAAAAATTAAGTAAAACTAATAATGAAAAGTTAATGACTGAAAGCAAAAAGTAAATTTAAAACAGCAACAAATTATACTACTAAATTAATAACAGCAAGCAATATACCAACTATATGCAGAAAATAACTACATTGAATCCGTAAGTGTAAAACCATAAAATAGGAATTAAAAACCAATATCGTAAAAATAAAACCCAAAATCAAACACTAAATTGAATAGAATAATTTAAAGAACAATTAATAAGCAAAAATTAAGAAAAATTACAATAAAAAACCCTAAATTGAAAAACTCAGCTCAAAATAAACAATACAATCAAAATAAACAAACAAAATACAAATATAATTACAAAATTACCTCAATGAATGAAAAAAATTAAATAATACGATGTAATTAAAGATCAAAATAAAAAAATCTGAGCAAAAAATTCGTTAAATCGAAGAACTCAGTAGCAGCGGAGAGCTCGATGTTAGAGAGAGAAAATGAGGACGCAAAGAGAGAGAAAATGAAAGGAAGAGAGAGAGAAAGAAAGGAGGTCATTCAAAGTGGCAAAATTACCAAAATGCCATTACTGAAATGAAAAACTCGGGTGGGATGTCAGCCATTGGATCAAGGACGATCAACGCACCAGATTAGTTCCTAGTTCATATTCTATGCTTAGGTTCTCACATGACCCCATATATATATATATATATATATATATATATATATATATATATATATATATATATATATATATATATATATATATATATATATATATATATACACGTATAAGTGATCATTTATATAAGAGAAGTGGTCTTTGTTTTTTTTTAATTAAATAAAAAAAATAAAAGAGACCACTTATTTCTAATAAATGGTCTCCGGTCCATTTCCATTTCTCTAAAATAGTGCCTAAGAGACCATATATTTGAAATATTGGGTCTTTAGAAACAAAGAGACCATATATTTAATTAAAAGGTCTCTTTGAGCATTTTTGTAGTAGTGAATATCCCTTGAAATAAGAATTTTGTTTGTGGCAAGGTTTAGAACTTTCTAAGCTTTTTGATTTTGAGGGTATCCTAGAAAAACACATGGGGTTGCTCTAGGATCTAGTTTGTTCCTGTGAACTTTAGATGCTGATGTTGGGGTTTGGTGAGTCCGACTCACCGCGGAAATAAACCCGAGCCAAGGATCACGCTCACAATAATTAATATCACTAAAGCATAAAATAATCACAAAGGGAAAAATAGGAAATATACCTTTGACGCGTGCTTCGCCCGACCGAATGGGCTCTTAATTGAAAGCTTAGCCCCAAAAACACGAGAGCCTCCACATAATCCACCCGCAAAAACGACTTCCGACTTTTAGGTCCGTTGCCTTGAGGTTCGCGAGGCCCGACCAAAACCCGAGTATATGAGTTTAAAGGTTTTTGCAAATGCAATGCCCAATTGAACTCCTACTCAAGCAAAGAATTCTCAAGCCATGCTTTGGCTATTTATAAGGAAGGATAGCTTGTGAATTCCACTCATCTTTCAATGTGGGACTTTTTCACAAAAAGATCCCACATGGAAAGATTGATGAATTTAACCCTTAGTTAAATAAACCAAGGAACAAGTAACAAGTGTCACATGGTTAGGTGAGGACCACTTTCTCACTTGGTCCCCAAGGCATTTTACATGCATTGTGAACTAACCATGTGTCGCCCAACCTTGAGCCCCAAGTTGGGTTCGGTTGGGCCATTTTCTTTTGGCCCGTGTCCATGACCCGTCACCCAGGTCCACGACCCCTTGCCATACGTGCCGCCACCGTGGCGCGCTGCCATGTGGGACGCTGCCAACGTGGCACGCTGCCACTTGGTGGCTGCCAACGTGGCTGCCATGCGCGCTGCCACACGTGCTGCCACATGCCGTTTTTATCATGTGTGCTGCCACGTGGCACGCTCCTATTGGGCGCGCTTTCCTAGCCTTTCGTGTGGCTAGGATTTTACTTTTACTTGAAACATTTTCCCTTCTCGCCAAATCCTAAATTTTGGCTCGACATTTGAGATTCTCCGACGCTCGGTTTCGACGCTCCATGCTCAAATTTCCGACGTCTAAATATTTAATACTCGGGCGACTCATTAATTTTTTCCAAATTAATTTGTCGAGTCGGTTCGTTAATTGCTTGGGTGTGACCCGAAGGGTTCAGTCAAAATTAAGCTGTAATATTAATAATTCATTAATATTACTGATCGAAAGCGACCTCCACCTAGGCATTCCGATCACTTGACCTTACTTAATATATTAGCTTTCTAATAACTTTGAACCCACTATCAGAATAATACACTTGTTCGAAGGAAACTATTTCTTTCAATCTCCCACTGGTCCTTCCGAACAAGTGTGCTTTTAGTGTATAACCCTTTTCCTATGTCGCTTAATGTCTCTTCATGAACTATAAGGTAAGATTATTTTGTCATCCTAATTACGTCCAGAAGTGTTTCTCGATTTCGAGTCCGACTGTCTATAAACTGATGATTTCTAAAATCCATCCGAGCACGACCATACATTTTTACAGTCTCGCTCTACGAGAGGCCTTGTAAACAACAAAGACATCTTCCCTAATTTTAATAGGGGGAAATTTCCAGTCTTGTAATGTAGCTTTTCTTACTAAGAGGACCTAGCCGCCCGAATGATGTCGTTATAATCCCCTATTACAACAAACGTTTGACAATCATCAAAGCGGGCTAGTACTCAAACAAGAAAGCTCACAATACTCATGGTCGAGGAAAAAGGTTCCGATAGCAATAATGAGAAGTATACTTATGACGATTTTTAATCTCTTAAAGTATTCTCATAGGTCGATCCAGTATGGTTCTAAACCAATACCTGTGCAAATGATTCATGACAATCATGTCATTGTAGCACATGCAACGGTGTTATAAATCAAACTACACACTAACCTCAACTAGTCATTAATCGTCCATTGTTTAAATGACCTCGATTAGGGACAATTTTCGATTATAATATTCAACGTTCACTTAATAGGTGTTTCCTTACCAAGACTGGTCTTGATACCCTATTTTGAATATTCCAAGAATTGAATGGACTTATTATTTAATTCTAAACCACAATTAAATAGCAAACGGAGTGATAAAATTACATGAAATTTAAAATTACTCCAAAACCTGAATGGTTTATCTTAAGATAAATGTTTTTTCCGAATGTTTTAAGAGTATCACTCTTTATAAAAACATCTATAGAAATCACACCCATATCTAATATGCTTGATTTCTTTCATGCAATTGTGAATGTTGTCGTTCACTTATTGCATAGGTTTAGTTATAACTACTTTGCTAATCTTAGCATCTTCATTACTGATCACTTTCATAATAAGATGATAAAATTTGAGAGTGTCATGGATTATATGTGATTTAGGATTTATTGTCCAAGTGATGGCTCCCACTCATTTTCATGATTGAGACCTTCAACTTGACAACCTACAATCATTAACGTTCAGCAACGAACTTTCCATAGAACATCTTCTTTATTATCGCCATTAAGGCAACAATATTCTCAACATATATTTTAGTAGACTTCCTGATGATGCTTTTCTTGGGTTTCACTCCAAACGGCTCACAATGATTAGGGATAACCTAATCACTTGTGATCATGGAAATTTTCCTTAAATTCCTGCACATTACACATGGATGCACGTCCATGTTACCATTCTCAAGCCACGACTTATTGTTAGATCGTGTTTATAAACGGCTTCCTTGTTAAGGATCTAATCCTTGTTAAGGTATGTGCTTGCAACATCAATTCTAGAACTCATCCTCTAACTCATCCATGTGTTTTGGATGTTCTTGACTATAATCTAATACTTAGATTCAAGTTGATTGGTACTATATACGTACTTCACATGCTTTAAGCAAGTAAGTCGTGTGACGATTCCATATCATAGCTTTACATGATGGATTTAATTGTAGAATGATTCTAAATCTTTATCCCATCAATTTGACATTTTAGCTCTTTCAGTTTCATGAGTCTTTTCTAAATTGTTCGCTATGTGATATGGTTGGAAGTCTCTTACTAGATTCTTTCTTGTTTGACTTAGTATTTAGCCTAGCTTATACTTAGTTCAAACATTTACTTAGTTTTATACATATGGGTCAAAAGCCTTTCAAAGCCCTTCATGTTTAATATAGTAAATTCCTTTACTCGTTTAAACATTTAATTAAGTCTATACCATAGAACTTAATTCCCAATATGTATACTAAGTATTGCCTTTAGCTTGGTCCATTGTCAAAATACTTTCAAATCTAAACATTTAGCATTTGATAGTTGTTTCACAATAGAGTTCGTAAACTTCTTGTTGGACCTTTATATAATTTACTTTTGCTCCCACTAAACTTCTTATTCATAAGAATTTCTATGTTTCTCCATAAGTCAATCCTTTTATTAACTTCATGAGAAAACATGTTCCAATTCCTATACACAATGCTTCCATTAATCCTATGACGGATTCCTTGAACTTGCTTTTAAATTTAGCATTTATTTAGATTTTCAAAACCCTTAGACTATTTTCATAGTCACTTCCAAAATCCTATTTAAGGAAGACGGTTTTGGTATCTATTTTGCCATATTTCATAGTCAGCTCTAATACGAGGTTAAAATGGATAAAACGAGCAACTAATCTAATTAGCAACTTATAACCAGAAAAATTAAACCATAAAATTACCTTGAAAAAATATGATAATTAAAAATAAACGAGCGGGGCTCCGATACCGCTGTTGGGTTTTGGTGAGTCCGACTCACCGCGGAAATAAACCCGAGCCAAGGATCACGCTCACAATAATTAATATCACTGTAGGGAATATTTCAAGCATTAATCCCTAGCTTGAACCCCAATGTGATCATATATTAAAGTACGGTGGCGTCCAAAGGGAAAGAAGATAGAGCAAAAGAGTCGCCAACAAGTTTTAGGAACTTGTAAACCGTTCACAAGGTGAAGGTTACACCCCTTAACGATCCATGAGATCGTCAACTCCAATAGGTCTTGAACCATGACTGGTAGTTCGGGGATGAAGGTACAAATCCAACCTAAAAGAGATTGAACCTACCCTAATAATAGGCCTTTACTTTATTCAGATCGTACTCATGTGCCCTTAGCTTTCTGACTAACATGCAATCAATAGGATTACCCTAAACCTGTTTATCTATGTTGGTTGAATATTAATGCACAAATAAACTTATTATTGGCGATCACTTGAATTATAATCATATTAACCCTAAACAATATTATTAATTATCTTATTAAGCGTGATTACAAATACAAATTCCCTTTAAACATGCATAAAAGGTGTGATCAAGCAATAACAATTAATAATCATCAAACAACATAATAAATAATAATAAAAATAATCATAATAATAATAATTAAAAATAATCATGTTAAAGCATAATAATAATTAATTAAAAATAATCATGTTAAAGCATAATAATAATAGCAAGACCCTAGGCATGATACTAACAAGATTAATAACAAACCCTAGCATGTCACTAAGCAATAAAAATCAAAACTTTAACCCTAACATGATACTAACAATCATAAATATTAGGAAGAACATAAAATGCATCATACTTTTAATCATACTTGATATTAAAGTTACCCTAGACATGAAACTAGGAATTTATTGTTGTTACCCTAAACATCAAATTAAGGAAAACATCCTAACATGATACTAGGAATCAAAATAACAACCTAAGCATGATTTCTATATAATAACATCAATAAAAACCATTAAAGTACTTACTTGGATGCCTCGTACCTCTTTCTAATAACAAAATACACACGTTAGTAACTTCAAGGAAAATAATAAACAAACAATTAAATTAAATAATTGAAATAAAGATTTGGGACCAAACCCTCAGAAATATCAAACCTTTCACGTCTAGGGCGAAGGCAACTTCAAATATGGCTAGGTGTATCTAACTCTTGCGAATGCGGAATTTTGTATTTAAGAAAAGGCTAGTTTAGAAAAGAGAGAGAGAGAGAGTTATCAAGAATTTCTTTATGAGAGTTGGTGAAAATTGGTGAATGAAAACGGAGTTTTTAGAAAGCTATTTATAGAGATAATCAGCCAAAAAGATAAAAAAATTGAACCAGAGTTCTGACGCATAAAACGAGACTAGCGTCAGGCGCTAAGCTTAGCGTCAAGCGCTAATGCTGGCGTTTGGCGCTAACTTAAATATTGACGCGTTTTCTAAAAATCAGATAGAAATTTCCGTACAGGAGGATAAAATCGTATTTTCCTCAAAAACATTCTTTTGTTCTGATTAAAACTCTAAAAAGTCAACAAAAGTCAATTTATCAATGCTAATTGAATTAGGAATGAAAAGAACCTTCTAGAAGAATTTAGAAGACTAAAACCATTCCTAATTGCATTAGGAATGATAAATCCATATTAGGCCCTCCTCTAGATCATTGGGCCGCATATGAGGCTCAAACCGCGCCCAGTTCAGTAATTTGGCCATAACTTCCTCAATATTCATCGGAATTGGGCTTATAATATATCGTTGGAAAGCTCTTTTCAAGCCCTATCCAACTACACTACTATTAGACCCATATCATGGACCAACCAAACTGGATTGGCTGTTTTCGTAAAATAGGTTTTCAAAAACAGAGAGAAGAGAAAAGAAATTAAAACTATCCACAACACTAAACTTTCCACACTTTCACTTCATTCGATTATGATTCGACGTGAAAGGTACTCATCATCGGGTTTGGTTTTGGGGAGACACAAATGGGTGTCTACAATCACTAAAGCATAAAATAATCACAAAGGGCAAAATAGGAAATATACCTTTGACGCGTGCTTCGCCCGACCGAATGGGCTCTTACTTGAAACCTTAGCCCCGAAAACACGAGAGCCTCTAACGCAAATCCACCCACAAAAATGACTTCCGACTTTTAGGTTCGTTGCCTCGAGATTAGCGAGGCCCGACCAAAACCCGAGTATTATATGAGTTTAAGGGTTTTTGCAAATGCAATGCCCTATTGAACTCCTAATCAAGCAAAGAATTCTCAAGCCATGATTTGGCTATTTATAAGGAAGGATAGCTTGTGAATTCCACTCATCTTTCAATGTGGGACTTTTTCACAAAAAGATACCACATGGAAAGATTGATGAATTCAACCCTTAGTTAAATAAACCAAGGAACAAGTAACAAGTTTCACATGGTTAGGTGATGACCACTTTCTCACTTGGTCCCCAAGGCATTTTACATGCATTGTGAACTAACCATGTGTCACCCAACATTGAGCCCCAAGTTGGGTTCGGTTGGGCCATTTTCTTTTGGCCCGTGTCCATGACCCGTCACCCAGGTCCACGGCCCCTTGCCTTACGTGCCGCCACCGTGGCGCGCTGCCAACGTGGCACGCTGCCACTTGGTGGCTGCCACGCGCGTTGTCACATGGCGTTTGCCATGTGTGCTGCCACGTGGCACGCTCCTATTTGGCGCGCTTTCCTAGCCTTTCGCATGGCTAGGATTTTAATTATTATTTGAAGCATTTTCCCATCTCTAAATTTTGGCTCGACATTTGAGATTCTCCGACGCTCGGTTTCGACGCTCAATGCTCGAATTTCCAACGTCTAAATATTTAATACTTGGGCGACTCATTAATTTCTTCCGAATTAATTTGTCGAGTCAGTTTGTTAATTGCTTGGGTGTGACCCGAAGGGTTCAGTCAAGATTAAGCTGTAATATTAATTATTCATTAATATTACTGATCGGAAGTGGCCTCCACCTAGGCATTCCGATCACTTGACCTTATTGAATATATTATCTTTCTAATAATTCTGAACCCACTATCAGAATAATACACTTGTTCAAAGGACATTATTCCTTTCAGCTGAAACATAACAAAGATATGCAAAGAATATGAAGAGAATTCATAGGAACAGAACCATATAGTCTTTCATAAGGTGTAATTGAATCAATAGATTTGAGTGGCATCCTTTTAATCAAATAAGCTGCAGCCAATATGCAATATCCCCAAAAACGAACTGGTACTTTGGATTGAAAGAATTGTGCTCTACTAGTTTGCAAGAGATGATCGTGCTTTCTTTAAACTACCCCATTTTGTTAAGGTGTGTCACTACAAGACTTTTGGTGGAAAATACCATGCTGTAAAAAACAGTTTTTTCATACTTCCTTCTGTAAGATCAAGAGCATTATCTGATCTCACAGCCAAAACCTTGGAAGAAAATTGAGTATTTACATAACTGAGAAACTTAGTCATAATAGAAACTAAGACACTTTTATTCTTCATAAAATGAATCCAAGTCATTCTTGAATAGTCATCTACAATTGTGAGAAACTGGTTACAACCAATGTGTGTGACATGAGTGTAAGGACCCCATACATCTATATAGACAAGCTCAAATGGCTTACATGTTTATATTGAACTAGTAGAAAATGAAAACCTAGACTGTTTAGCTAAAGGACATACTTGACACAAATTTTCAGCTAAACAACCACGTACATCAGTACCATACCCTTGATGGACTTTATTTTATCAAAAGACATATGAACTAAACAAAGGTGCCAAAGTTTGGCTTCTTCAACTACTGCTAGACTATAATTTCTAAGATCAACAGCATTATTTACACTCAAGTGATCATAAAGACTATACAATCCTCTGTCCAATCTACCAAGCACTATTGGACTGATCAAAGAAGGGCCCTGAAATAAGCATGTATCATTAGTGAATGATACTGAACCTGAAACATCTTTATAGAGTTTTGATATTGAAATCAAATTAAACTGAAAATCAGGAACATGCAGGACATTACTAAGAGTAATGCCTGACTTAAGCAAAATTGTCCCTGTGTGTTAAACTTTTAATTTCTTCCCATCTGGTATTGTTATGAATCTATCATCATATAACTTTGAGTATGATTTAAACATTGAAATATCAGCACACATATGGTCAGAAGCTTCACTGTCTAGAATCCACTTATGAAGTAATGAAGAAGCGAGATAGAATTTACCTGCCAAATGAGAAGTTGTTGCTAAGCAAAGGGAACTTGAACCTCCAGAGAGTTCACCTTGCTCAGCAAACTGTTGTTTGTTAAGATGATGCAGAATTTGTTTGTGATGTTCATGAGTCACTGACAAATTGACCAAATCTGCTAACTATGAGATGCTAGAATCATCTCCTGAGAACTGATGTTGCTACTCTCTTTCCTTTGTTCTTGAAATCAGAAGGATATTCATGCAGTTTGAAACATTTCTCTCTTGTGTGATTCCTCATTTTTGCAATAATCACAGTATAGATTGTTCCTAGTATAGACAAAATTTCTTGTGCTTGATCCTACATAATTAGACTCAACTATTTGTCCTGCACCTCCAGTGGAATTATAGAATCTGTTGTTGTTGAGATGAGTTCTGTTGTCAAGGAATTTCTTAGTATAAAATGATGCAGATAGATTATGTTGATTCTTGATGTTATTCAAGTTCATATGAGTTTGCTCTTGACGTTCTAATTAATTGATGGGTCTTAAGAAATTACAAAATTACACATGTGGGTAAGAAGATAAACAAATATTTTGAGGGGTATAGTGGTCTGTGCACTATTCATAAGAGCAATCTTTTACTTTTATAAGGTAGGGATTATACCAATCATGTGTTGTCATGTGACATTAAAAAAAAAAAGTTTATCCATTCAGCAAGTAATCGGTTTTTGGGTCTATTGAAGACAAACTCAGGGCATAGTTAGGATTTTTTTTTTTTTGTTAAAAAAAAAAAAAACCTTAGTTGGAATTATTAGAATTAAATTGGTAATATTTAAGATTATTAAAGTGTATTTTTTTCGTTTTTTTGTTTTCTTTTCTTTTGTTCTCACGTGTGGAAAACTTGTTTTAAATTAAGTTAATATAAACTCGTTCTATATGCAAGACTCTTTGTGATGTGCTTTAAATTGTTATCACTAGAATCTTGACAAATATTGGGTGACGTTGATGGAAGTATCCAAAAGTAAGACCCGTATGGATAGATTAATACTTCTATTTTATAGGAAATAATACGTGTACAAAACAAACGAGAGGACTATCAGAATTCAGAGTTCTTAATAGTTGTCACACCCCAAGACCTCTATTAAAAGACACTATCAATTTTGTGGAATATTTTCTATGTGAAATTGTAAGTTCATTTGACTATAACTAATGTGATGTGATATATACGAAGTATAATATTAGGAGTACTTTATTACTTAAGATTTTTGGTGTAACCAACTCTCAATGATATATTTATCATGTCATTATTTACTTTCCTAAAATATACGGAGTAGATATTTTCTCTCTAAGTCATACTCTGTATAAATCAAGTAACAAATATTTGATAATTATTTGATAATTGATATAGGATAGAATTTGGAGGCCAATCTCCAACACTAGTAAGCAAAATAACAAAATAAAGTATACAAAATAAATGGATGGATAAATTTGAGATACTTTAATCAATTTGATTTGGATCTCCTACAAAAGGGGTAAGATGATAGAGATATATGAAGTATACAATTGCAAATGTTAAAAATCTTAGATACTACGTACCCGTATAAAACAACACTTTTCAATAATTCTCGATGAATACGGAATTCCTACCAAGCCATCCTTGCCAAAATGAGAATAAATTCTAATTGATCAAAACACCACATCAAATTTGGGGTCAAGTATTCCTTTATAATTCGAATAAACATTATGATGAATACTAATAAGTGAAAACCAGTGTTTGATTATTAGACTTTAGGTATCCTATTCTCTTCCTTTTAATTAGGCTATTTACTACAGAAATCGAAGGTTATCATGCAAAGATACCTTCTGTTTAGAGATTATGCCCAGTATATTTAACGACTAAATTCATTACCTACTTTTGGTAAGGCCATATACTTCTTCTGCCTCTCTGAGTGGCTAGGGGTTACAAGTGAAGTTGGGGATATTGTCCCCGTTTTGAATGAACAACATTAACCACCGCGTAAATTATCTAGAATGTCATATATAATAACAATACTATCTTTTATAAAACTCATATCTCAATTAGCTATTTAGACGTTAGATGGTAACAAGTTAGCTCTAAAAACAAAGCCTGGAATCGTAACACGCAAGCACGCTGAGAGAGAGTAGAAAAGCAGTGGGGCAGATAAGAAGTTGCTCAAAAAAGAGATTTTATACATGATTGTTGTAAGGGAGAAAACATGACAGAGGCTGGCAAGAAGCCAGCCTGCAAAGTGCAGAATAGCTGCTGCAATGCATCAACATGGCCATGGATATTGAGAAATGAAAGAAGAATCTCCCAGAGCCAGAACCAGTAGCCTACATACATACAAGCAATGGAGCAATTAATTTCTGCTCATGCTAACCAGCCCAGTGAAATCCTTAACTGCTGAAGTACTCTGAGGGTATTGAGGGAGGGCAGTTCTTCTTCGCCACAAATTTGTACTGATACAAGAAATATTTATATGGAATGGATCAATTTCTAACTCTCTTGATTGACATCATAACTTTACACACACCACATTAATATGAAAAACAAACTGAACTAGTAGAGTAAATTTAGACCTGCTGTTTTAACCATTATTCATTCAGAGTGAAAGAGTGCATATGATTCAGCACTGAGTGAAATGATTTGAATACTAAATCATTGAACTTTGATTATTTGATTCATGTCTAAGAAAATTTTTTTTTCTTTTTTTTTTTTTTTAAAGCACTCTCTTCATATAGAAAGAAATGGTGTAGTTTCCAAATGAACATGGAGAAGTAACAAGTCTCCTGGACATGATGAAAAATCAAAATTAAGTCCATACCTTATGCTGGCTGTACTTCTCTCTGATTGCTGACAAACTAGAGCTGTGGCTGCTCAAGCAAAGCTGATGTAGAGCTTTCACGCATTCGAGTAAATCAGAAGGTTTGTAAAGTGTGTAATGTAGCAAAGTGGAGTTCTGCAAATATTCAATAAAGAGATATTACACCATGTTTCTAGGAAGCTAGGATGGAATACACAGTCCAACAAAATCCAATAACATACCCAAGGTCTCTTAGATGGACTGAGTATGTACTTGGCCAAAAATACTGATGAAGCAGCAGTCAGTGATGGGGCATACTGAAGCATGTTGTAATCCAAGAGGGATAATTCAGCTACATAGTTTGACAAGCACTCTAACTGCATTGATGGGGCCTTTAAGGGAGAAAAGCAATAAGAAAACATTAGTTAAAAAGCGTGTAACAAAGCAATTACAAAGATGTACAAAAAAATTGATGTCTACAATGAGATCCAATAAAATAAACGAGGAAAGATATATCAAGCATAAATGGATATAAAAATGACATTCACACACCTCACTCATCACTTGAGCAGAACGGATGAATCGCCTAATGTCAAGTCAAATAAAACAAAATTAGCAGTAATGGGATGTCATTGTTAACTTAAACTACCCAAACCAAAATTACAGATAAACATAAGATTAGTCAATAAAATTATCCTTTTCTACCTTAAGAAACATTTTGTGGTCGGGGCAGTCATTTCAAACTTCAGAAAGTTCAGCACCGTAGCCTCCATTTCCAAAACCTTTTGAAAAGCAAGTTTATTTGATCAGTATAAGTCTACAAATTAAGGTACTTCTCAGATTGCAATGAGTGAAAACATGGTGTTAGAGCCCAAACCTCCTCCTTAAGATATGTGTTGTCAGTAATGTAACAGAATTCCTCCACCTGGGGTGCACATATCTCCTCATATTTTCTGCAAAGCCATTCAGTCATCACTTCAATAATTATTCTTGGGCAAACATACAGTAGGAAAAAAATATAAAAACCCAAGTGGAAAATTAAATTACTTACGATGCAATCATCATGCATGCCACACCCAGCAACTGCAAGCGTTGCCGGTTAATAGTATTGCCAGAAAGATATCTATCTATGTAGTTAACAGTCAAATATAGGGTGTCGGGGACAAGCCTGTATTCTTCAGCAACCTGCAATAATTATAAAACTCAGTTTCAGAGAACTCTTAAGTGAATGAAACTAGACATTTATATATACTACGTAACTCAAACCTGAAATTTATATTTACAATTCCTTAAAATAATGTTCGTAACAGATTAGAAAGCTAAGCTACCTCTACAAGCCAGTCAATGAGTATGGCACGCATACTGGCATTTATGTCTTTCTGAATCTTCTCTATGAAGTCTGTTGCAGGTCTTTTCAATGTCTGAAAAAACAAGGAAAGTAATGCAATCAAAAGAGAGCAAAAGATGAGGCATGTAGCTGCATTAGTGGATATGAATGGGGGGGCAGGGAAGATAATCAGCAAGCTACAGAAAAATAGGGGAATGTCAAACCTCGGATGCACGCAAATGCTTGTATATATCACAAGCTATGGTTGCACAAAACTGAGGATCCATGTACTTGTCATCAACATCAACAACTTTGTCAACATCCATTTCTGAAAGTATTTCTCTCTTACAGTAATTCCCTGCAAAAGCAACATTGAACATGAGAATCAAATACAGCTAGACTAAGTCTTAAAAACCAATCAATTAAACATCAATACTCAGAAATCTTACATAGAATACATCAAAACACTAAAAGATACCATAACAGCTACTGAGCACCAAGACTTTATAAGTGTCAAATCCAATAATGTGAAATAGCAACTGAAGGTAAATAATAAACCTGCAATTTCCAATTTGTCATCAATGTGAAGGTTTTCAGATGTTTTTCTTTGAATGGAGCCTAGCAAGGCTGATTCACTCTCATCCAAATACTCAAATTCTGGGCTTTTAACTGAATCACATGTAGACATTGAATCTTCCATAGAAACAGAATCTGCATCCGATCGACTTGGAGAGATATCCATCCTACTTGAAGCTGATGGAACACCCACACGAGATAATTTCGGCGAAGTAGCCCTGTAAACCTCCACAACATCATTTCTAGGTAAAGATGTCTTTGATGAAGCCGCGACATTGGGTTTTTTCGTAAGCAAAGCCGGCAAGTTACTCCCCGGAAAATTTGTACTGTTGAAGCTTGTTGCATATCCTTTTTTAGCCTTTATATTTTTTGAAGTAGCACATGGTACCTTCAAATATGAAATTACATCAATTAGTATAATAAAACTAGTACATTTCAACTGTTCTAGTTTATACACCACAGCATTCCTAGGCAAAATTAGCAATGATTATAGAAACATCAATGGTACCAAAAGAGCTCCCTTCAAATGTACAATAAAGTATTCTTCTAATCACAAAAATTAGAATAAAGTATGCATAATTTTGACAAACACAATTTATAGATAGATAAACACCCTATAATAACCATGAGTTGGAAGGAACAGGCTTCAATTTAGAACTGTAGAGGCTTAGGAAACAAGATTCAATGTAAAAATCAATTAGCAAGGTAGATTTTAAAGCAAATGCCATAAAATCAGCCACAACAAAGTTCTAGCTAGACAATTAGCCTCACCTAAGAGAAATTCAAACATATGAAAACAAAGTTCTTAGGTAAAAAATTCTTGGGTAAAAAATCATAACACAATAACACAGTTTCTTGAATCGCAAAATTTACATAATTGGACTATATTTGGTGTGATTTATACCTTTAATAAAACAGAAACATCTATGATTTTGTTGGCTGTGTCTCAACATATACTTTGAAATTATCAACTTTTTATACTCCTTATATTATTACTTATAATCATAGATGAATGATAATGGTTTAAATTCCTCCCAAAAAAAATGATAATGGTATTAGTTATGTATTGATAAACGTGTTAAAAAGGTCAGAATTATAAAAATGGAGAAAACCAGAAATTAAGGCTATAATAATTGAGCAGTAAATCAAAATCATATACTTATAGAAATTGCAGCAACAAGATTTTGCTTCCTTTCGACTGGTGTCTATGGCAATGGAACATAATTTTGCTCAATATTCATAAAATTAAACTCACTGATTCAGTGACCTATAAGCAAATTATAGCCAAGATTTTCAATTTTTATGATTAATTCATCCAAACAGAATATGAGAACAAGAATTGCCCAAAATTGCAATTGAAATAATAAATAGAAACAAACAAACTACACCCAGAAACCCGAAAGAAGGAATGTCCAAGATTATTTGAAAGAAGAAGAGTGAAGAAGGCTTACGAGATGAGGAATGGTGGCAGCAGAAGAAACAGAGGGACGACTCTGATTGGTCAAGTTGGAGAGAGGAGGTCGCTTCCTGTTGTTAGGGTTGGGTTTTGAGTTTGAGATTACATTTTCCGACGCCGGAATCTTCGTCGCTTGACGTTTCGACGCTGCCGACGAACCCAAACTTTTCCGGTGACTTTTTAGCGTCGACATTGTAAACAATATTAGGGATTATCCACGCTCTCTCTCTCTCTCTCTAAAAACTGTTTCCTCTTTCGAAATCAGGGTTTTGAATTTAGGCGGTGAATTCAATTTGGGGATTTTCTTTCTTACTTTGTTTGTTGTTCTCTTGTTCAGAAAACAAGTGAGAGTGTTTGTATATAAGGCCGTGTTTGGTTTTTATTTAATAAATGGGGAGCGTAACTTCCATAATACTCTCTCTCTTCAAATAAAATACTTGTGACATGTGGGTGACCTATCAACCAATGACAGACCAATAGCACCTTGTTTTTTTGAATGTTTTGGACCACAACGTCTTTATGTAAGGTCACAGCTTTGTTAAGTTAGCTACATGTATTTAACTTGTAAATTTAAATTTTGAATTTGAACGTTAACATTTTTCTTCTTTTTTTTGACTTTTTGTCCAGCACTCTTGCCAAGGCTTTGCAGTTTGCAAGGCAGTGTGTGTGTCTTACCAGTTTCAGTTTGAAATATCACCCTTACAACTTCACAAAGTCACAAAGCATGAAATTAAAACATTGGAGAAAAACACTCATTGTCTCATTAAGTTTTGTTTGGATGGTATATTTTTCTTAGACGCAAAATAAATCAGGTTGGAGTAGTATTGTACGAGTATTTAAAAAGTTATGCCCTATGTATAGTAATTTTGAAAAAAAAAATTGAATCTATAATTGCTTAGGACAAATATAACAATGAATTAATACAAATCAACTTTAATTAGAAGTATAAGTTAGCTAAAATAGAATTTAAATAGAAAAGAAATTTTAATTTGGCGAAAAGACAATTTAAACAAGACTATTACTTTTCCTCAAAACTAAGCGAATGAGAATAATCTTTGAGTAATGGTGGAATAATGTGATGCATGTTTAGTGAGAGCAAAAAAAAGGTAGTACATGTCCTACTTTTTTTTTAGAGGATATTGAATGAATTACTAATGACTAAATCTTTTACAGTAATACAAATAATGAACATTGATTTTAATTGAGTTAGGGTCTGTTCTCATTGACTGAACTCAGCTGAACTGAACTGAACTTAATATTTTATAAGAGAAGGAAATTAGGAATTGAACTGAACTGAACTGAACTGAGCTAAACTGAACTGAACTGAGCTGAACTAAGTTGAACTGAACTGAATTGAACTGAACTGAGCTGAACTGAATTGAACTGAACTAAACTAAACTGAATTTCAACGTAAGAGAACAGACCCTTAGTGCCTGTAAATTATTTTTCCCCAAAACTTCCTACTTGACATTAAGCGGTTTTCTTTAATAAAATCTCTTATATGCTCTTCTACAATAACCAAAACAAATAAATAGAGTTCGTTTGGTGTTGTTGTAATTTTCTATTTAATTGATTTATTTAAAAAAAGAAAAAGCTAACAACAAACGCCCCGGGGGCGTTGGATAAGCGAGTTAAAAGTAGATGATTAAATTAAAATTAGCATTAAATATACTGATTGACATTAGAACAATGAAGCAAAAAAATTGGTCAACTAATTAAGATTATGTCAATTTTTTAAACTAACATTAGAATAATGAAACAATTTTTCTAGCTTAGTTTCGTTTGACATCGCTATGATTTTCTACTTTTTGGTTTTTTATTTTTCAAAACCATGTCATATAATGAATAAAAAATTAATGGTCAAACTTATTAAAATCATGATAATTTTGAAAACTGTCAACTGAAAAGTAGAAACATTTTTTTCTTGTTTCCAAATTTTGGTTTTTTGGTATAAAAAACAAATAGAAAACAAAAACAAAAAATGAAGTCAAACAAACCCCTAGTTTTCTATTTTTGGTTTTTAATTTATTTTCAACAAAACTTGAAACAAAAAGTGATTCAAACAAGCCCTAAAATAAGTTGTGGATTATTTTTTCATATGTATTACCTCTCATAAACATAAATGCTGAATAATATTTGAAACATCGATAACTGCCCACACTATTTACAATGTCACTCTCTCCACTTTTTATTCTTTCTTCTCACTAGAGGTGGGCAACGTGTCATGTCGGGCCGCCGCGGGCCGTGCCTGGTGGTGGCTCGTGTCGTACCTGCATCTTGGCGTGCCGTGCCGGGCCACTATTTAGCACAACCCAGCCCATGGCATGGGTATGACCCACATGCCTAGCGTGCCGTACCGGGCCGTCCATAATATTTTTTAATTTTTTAAATTTTTTTTGAACAACTTTTCAAATAAATATACTATTTAAATAATTTTATTAATTTATGTTTATGTTTTTTCAATTATTAAATTATTATTGTTCTTTTCATTATTCTTATTTTTATTATTATAGTTCTTTATTAGACCATCTCCAATGGTGAGACTCAACTTTGAGTATGGAAATACAAAATGAGTTATTTCTTACCTTCAATGGTGAGATCATACCCACTTCTCAATTTAGCAACTCATGTTAAATCTAATTTTTTAATGGTGAGATTCTCTAAAATATACAAATGTCACTCTTAATTTATGGCCCAAAAATTATTGTAAGATTAAAAAATAATAAAAAAAAAAAGTAAAACTTAAACAAATTACAAAATATATTAGAATATTGACAAGGGCCCACACTTTTTGTCAAAATGAGACTCAAAGTTGAGTATCTAAACTTGGCAACTTTCTTTTGGAGTTGCTAAGTTTAGATACCAACTTATATTGGTATACATTGCAAAAAATATTCTCTCTCTCCTAAAAATACTCACTTGAGTCTTACCATTGGAGAGGGTCTTACTTCCTTCGTTTTTTAATACTTGCAATACTTCCTTAAAATGGAAATGTCACAGTACTTGCAAGTTGCAACACATTATAAATGAAAAAGTTATTTTAGGGAAAAGATGTATTATTTCCCTTATTTAAAACACATGGCCTGTTTAATTACACTCCTAACAACCACTCACCTCACTTAAAAGTGTATTATATCATGTGAACCCCATATTTCTTAAATACCTGAAAAAGTGTGTGTTGCAATTATTAAAAAACGGAGGAAGTATTATTTATGTTATTTTATGGTCGTGCTTGGCGTGTCGTGCTAGCGAGTAAAACTATCGTGCTGCCCGCGGGTTCGTGCAGTGCTCGAGGCGGATTCTTAAAATCGTGCTCACGGCACAGCCCACTCCTCCGTCACCGTGCCGTGCCGCTGGCGGGTTTGTGCCTGGCTAGGCAAGTCTCGTGTCGTGACCATGCCGCATGCAAGCTGGCACGACCAATGCCCACCTCTACTTCTCACACATACTAAAATCTTATCACGCTCCATCACCATGGAACTGCCAAGCCACCATCCCCACTTCCCCACCAACCCCCGTGATCGAGTAAAAAATTATGAAAGATTACTTGTAATCATAGTTATCTTAATCGGGATTCTACCTTAGATCGGTAAGTGGGGTGGAATCAAATCGTATAATCGTACGATTCTACACAATTGAAAAATTGGGCTTATAAATGTAACTAATGAATGAATACATAATTTTTAAGCAATGAGAATGATCATATTGTTGATAACATGATATCAACAATACAAACATTGTCCGTCATGGGATGGCAAACTCTGCTCAATTTTTAAGCAGAAACTATGGCGTGTCTCAATGCTATGAATGGTGTTCAGAGGGAGGTTTTAGTAGTATGATTTTTATAAGGGATGCTGCAATAACTACTACAGAAGGAGAATGCCAGTGATAAGACTGTAGCTTGGACAATAAACAAGATCAAGGAAATAGGTAAAGGGTTTAATTGGTGCATTGCTTGTAAGGAAAAAAAGTAAGGGTAAAAGTAAGGGTTTAATTTCGTATTATTCTAGTTTTTATTTTTTTATTTTTTTTTATATTAATCTGTAATTGAATTGCTTGCTTTCTCCAATGTAAAAAAAAAGGCTATACAAACATAAAATAGTTTTAGAAGTAATTTTGCAAACGCATAGCTCAAATAGTACACTATAGAGTCAGAGTATCAGTATATATACTAGCTTAAGGCCCGTGCCATGCACGGTAAGTTTATTTTGTTTAAAGAAAATTAATTATATCCAACAAATAAAATTTGATAAAACACACAAATCAAATATATATATATATAATTATAATGTCATAATTTACGCTAATAGGCAAAGCAGCAAATTATCTAAAAAATGAATTTTTTAGTCTGCCTAAACTCGAGAATTTTTCAGGCGAGGCTATATTAATAAATACTTATTCATAAATGCATTTTTAATAAACATCAAAAATCAATCGAACAACAAAATAGAATCTCCACTAAAATTATTAGCAAAAGTGCAAACATACACAAAATTACAAATAATATATGTTAATTGAGATGAACACTACAAGATGGGGGGGGTGAATTGTAGATGAGTTCCTAATAACTAATTTTGCAAATATAAAACATAACAAAATAGGAACTTGCAAAGCACACAGGATTTTACGAGGAAACCTTCTAGTGCCCAACTAGAAGTAAAACCTCGACCCTACCTTAGGGATTTCAAACACAAAAACTTCCACTATAATAGGGCAAACACCAAGTTACAACCTATTATAATTAAGCCTCTACTCACAAGTTCCTGAATGAACTTGCTACAGAACAATGCACTGTTCTACCCAGTCTGAGTCCCACACTCAAACTCTCTCGTACTCCCTAAGTACAAATCTTCCCCTTCTCACCAGAAGCTCTCTCTGTATGCAATGATAAAAATACTCTCTCACCCAAATAATCCCAACCAATTACAAGTACAAACACCTAGTATATGATAGGCAAGCTATGCATGAAACCCGAAACTAATATGACAATATAATAAGCTTGGCAAACTTACACGATTATTGCTCTGTAAATTCTTCACGCATAAAACTCACAAAAACCTAAACTCCTATTATTCTCTACTATTTATACAAGTATTACTTGTATAGAAAGTAGGTTTTCACAAAGATAAATAAGTAAAACTTAACTTATCTTAAAACACGATTTTTAAGTAAATCTTTTGAAGAAAATCTTTTCAAAAAATAAGATAGAAATATTGAGTTAAAAAGCATAATATCTTTTTAACAAACTGATTTTAAAAGATAAATATTTAAAGAAAATCTTTTTCTATTTCTATCTTTTATCTTTTCCGATTTTAATTTATTTGCCAAACTAATTGTCACGCTTCTAATAAATTTCATGCATATCCTAATTAACATATTTAACAATGAATCTAGAAGATAAAATCTTAACTAAAACATTGTTGCGCTGTGCTCTTGTTCTGGTAGATTTACTTGGGCTCCACGCTTACTAAGTTCCTCCAAAGATCTTAGTCAGCAATCTTCAAGTTCCTGTGAAGGAACGTTCCTGTGAGGGAACTCAGTTCCTGTTAGGGAACTCTTCTTCTATTTTGAATAACTTTCTTGATAAAGATCCCCTTCAAGTCTTCTCAGCTTCAGTTACTTCTTCCATCTCCAAGATCAATTTCACCTAAGCTAAACAAACACTTGAAAAGCCTTTAAAAGATGAGTTTGTTGTAACTTAAGTTCCTCATCATCAAAACCTTTAAACATCAACAATATATCACCTTTATATCTAAGAAATATCATTTGTTATACACAACATTTATTTTATAGTTATACTATACTCTATTGATCAACTTGTGATAATATGTACCTATAGTAGTAAAATTTCATAAACAAAATTGTAATTAACTTGAATATATAGTTATATAGAATTGAAATTGAAATAAAATATTAGCTAGAGGTATTTGAAAAAAGGAAAAGTATTGTGTAGAACGGACTCAAGTGAGTCCGGTCATACAAACAGAAAAAAAAAATAATAATACGAGTATCAATTTATAAACCAGGGGATAGGGATAAGGATAGGGTGGTCGCTGGCCGCCGACAAGTGACTAGGTAGTGGCAGTGGGTGGGGATGAGTGTGTGCAATATAAACCAGACTCACGTGAAACGGTCTCACGCAAAATCTTCTATTGAAAAAAAATAAATAAAAATAAGTGATGTTTTAAAGTAATTTCTTTAACATCTATTATATGAATCAATTATTATAACTTAAAGGACTTGATTTTTTTTTTTTGAAAGAAGTTGAAATAATTATTTAGGTAGATGTATATAGAATAATTTTGAACATCAAATAAAAAGGAATATATGTTACTCGTAAAGATAATATAAAAGATTTGGAATGATATTATTATAGAATCAAATATTAACAAAAAAAAAGGTTAAAAGGGAAGGGGAGTTTTGGAGGGAAAAAACATCGGGATGTGACATGTGTCACTCCCGGTGTCTGTTTTTGTATTAAGTTATTGATGATAATTATTGATGATTCTTAATCACGATAGTACGAGACAATTGTTGACAAATAATAAAAAATTAATATTGTTGACTCCTAAAATTGTTTCCACTAATAAAAAATAATCCAGTGATAATAGTATACTAAATGCCAAGTTAGTTCATTTCAAGAGATAATAAACTAAAAAAATGACAACTACAACAAACTCATGTTATAAAAGAGTTTTTATATGCCAACAGTTGAGTGTAGACTCATGAATATATTCTTTTGCCCAAAAAATTTAAATGGGTTGATAGAATTTTAAAATTTCTTAAAATTGTTGTGATATAAGCTTAATTATGATTTATATTGAATGATATATATATAAGTTGTTGGCTGAAGTTAGGCTTAACTATGATACCCTAACATTCTGTAGGCTTTAGCACAAAATATATAAAATGATATGGGGGCATGGGGCATGAGACAAATTTTTTAGAAAGTAGACCTCAAGAGCTTTCCAATGATATATTATAAGCTCAATTTGACTTCGCAATCAAAAGTTATGGATTTTGGAAATTCAAGGGATTTGTTAAACATCGCCCACAAATTACTACATAAAGCCCACAAAATTCACTTGGTTTGACAATATTGCCCTTGACCTAAAAAAAACACTCACACTCTCATCACTCACACTCTCATCGCTCATCTTCTTTCAACCTCTCTAAAAAAAAAAAATTCAAACAACGGCAATGTCGAGGCGGCAAGGCAAGGAATTGGCGGCGGCGGCGGAGGGAAGGAGGTCCCAAGGAGGCAAGGTACAATTTGTAAAAAAAAAAAAAAAAAAAAAGGGAAAACCGCCGTGACGGAGGTGGGGCGCCCTGGCTGGATGCCCAGCCAGCGGTGGTGGCGCCAGCTGCAGACGCCGCCACCAGTAGGCTGGCGCCTGGGCTGGACGCCATAGCCACGGTTGTGGCGTTTATTCAAGGCGCCGCAGCCGTGGCTGTGGCGTCCAGCCCAGGCGCCAGCCCACTGGTGGCGGCGTCTGCAGCTGGCGCCAACACCGCTGGCTGGGCGTCCAACCAAGGCGCCCCCCCCCCCTTTTTTTTCTTTTTTTTTTTATATTTGTTTTAAAATATTGTTTTTTTTTTTTTTTTTTTTGTGTAATATCTTTTTGAATTGTTTTTATATTTTGTTGTTTATTTTTATAAATTTTTTCAATTTTGTTGTATTTTTTCTATGTTTATATTTTGTTTATAATTATTTGTTTGTTTGTTTTTTGTACATTTTTATTTTTATTCTCTATTTTGATTTGTTTTTATATTTTTTTTGTGACTTTGATATTATTTTTGGTTAGTTAATTTATTTTAAATTTTATTATTGATATTGTTTTTGGTTAGTTAATTTATTTTAATTGGGAATGGATTATTTAAGTTTATATATATTCTTCTGTGTTGGTTTTATTTCCTTTCTAAGTGTATTTTTTATTCTATTATTTTTATTTAAGTGTTTTGTTAATTTCTTTATTATGTTAATTTGTTAGTATGTTTTTAGTTTATTTGATTTGGGTAGTGGTAGCTATTTTTCGTATAAATTTTTGTATGTTTATATATTTTAAAATTTTGTGTAGAATTCACTGGGTCGTCATGGTGCGGGGAAGAATGTAGAGCTTCTTAGTAGAAGCTATTCAGTGGAGAGGTCGGGGCATAGACATGTCAGATCCCGTGGTATTTCGGCCTCAGCTCGTAGAGAACGGATCCACCGTCGGGATGAGGATGACGATGACGATGATGATGCTGAGGAGGGTGACCAGGAGGAGGAGCAGGAGGAGGGCGCAGATGAGGATGAGGATGTGGACGATGGCAGTGGACCGTATGATGATTACGGTCCATTTAGTCAGAGGGTTGATGACATGTACGAGACACATATGGTGGAGGTGCGTAAGGGTAGGGGTGGTAGGTTTGTTAGTAGATCTGGCACATCATCTGCGTCCACTGTATCTGGGGCAAGCAGGAAACGGTCGAGGGCCGGTAATGATTCTTGGGTTGTTAGGAGTGAGGTGCCCGGTGGGCCTGTTGACGGGAGTGTGATTCCTAGCTTTCTAGGACACATAGTTGCCCGTATTTGGGAGGACCAGGAGAGGCCTTCAGTTACGGGGTTGTTGAAATGTCATACCCGGGAAAAGACATGTAGCTTTTTGCGTACATGGGCTGAGGCTTGGCCGGCGGAGAGCGAGATGTTCGAGCGACTGGAGGGCACTGGGGTGAATCACGTTCATGCCACCATGCACGATAAGATTGACAGTACGCTGATCACGGCTTTCATTGAGCGCACCCGAGGTTGATCGCAGATCTCGACCACATCGATGATGATTATGTGCCACCGCCTACTGCCATGGAAGCGGTATGTCTCATATTATATTTATCGTTGTCTTTTAATTAAGTTTTATATGTTGTTATTGTATTTCATCTTTTGTTTTTTGTTGTATGCAGTGGATGGGAAAGATAATGCAGGACGTACATAAACTCTCTCTTGAGAAGGACAGCATGAGTGCAACAGTGAGAGCTGTTGTTGATAGTCTGGAACAGACCCTTGCGCAGTGGGAGTCGTCGTCGAGGAGGGATTACTGATGGTTTTGTCATTTTATTTATAGAGCACTTTAAATATTATCGTTTTAATTTATTAAATTGGACATTATGTTGTAAGTTTGTAACATTTTAGATTGTTCTTTTAGCTTCCAACTTAAACATATTATCATTGCTGTTTTTAAATTTTGATATAACCGTTCGTGGATCCGCGCAACTTACCCATGCAACATATAGAATGCAGTAAGCAATACAATATAAAAGATTAATGTTCTCATTAAAAGAGCAACGTACAAATAAGATTACATGGGAAGAATGTAAACATGAAAAACTAAAATGCAGCTAGGGTGTTCCATTCGTGGATCCGGTCATGATATAGCGCATCCCAACCCTCTACGCTCGCTGTGCGAATGTTGTACCACCGAGGTATAATCGGTGGCACTGGAAAATCGGATGACATGTCTAGTCGGATGAAATGTCTGTATGACGACCCAAGAAACGCATAACTAGCTCTCTGACCGGTGTGGTGACAGTCTCACGCGACCGCCAAGGGAGAACCGTGGTACAAGGATAATAAGCTTGACTATGCACTCCCAGGCCGAAATGCATGACTGCGCATTTGTAAATGTTTGCAACGGCAAACAGATCTAGGGGCGCGTCAAAATAATGATTTTGGCCGCAAGGTCCACCTCCCCACCGGATACGCCGCAGAGTGCCATCCAAGTCATCCTGGTACACATGACGATAAACATTTCGGTTAGAGGCAATTTCGCTGTACATCAACTGACGCACCAAACCGTAGTTGTCTTCGCCCATTTGAAAAACATCAGCCACGACCCGGAATCCGCAGTTACCATCTCCGACTACATCATTCCACCCTTCCAAGTACGGCATGATGATCGCAGGTATCCTTTCCTTATACGGAAACTGATCAACATCGTTTCTTCCTATTCACCATATAATTATAGACAGTTAAGAAGGCAGGAGTAACACTTTAAAACTATGTGCAATGTAAACAACCAAAACGTACCAGTTCTCAAGGGCATATTCACAGACGATGAAGATTGACTACGACTAGATGACGATGTCCGACCACGAGCACGACCACGACCAAGACCACGGATATACTCAAACGCACTCCTGTTCCGCCGTTGTCGACCTCGAGGACGCTCAACTCCTTCGGGTTCCTCATAATCTAAGGTAGACGTGTGGAACATGTCATGAAGTACATGAGTAGCGTCACGAATAATAGAAGGATGGCTGGAGGACACTCGGTCGTACATCGAACGAAACTGCTCCAACTCCTCCTGTTCACGGTCGGCCGTTTGAGTGTCTGCATGCTCACCAATAACAAGCGTCCTCCAGAATGAATGGACCTGATCAACATGTAACGACGCCCTTTCTTCTGTAATAACGCGGTAAATGGTGCATGCGCAAGGTAATCCATGAGTTACTGAAATAGCACACCCACACCGAGCATACACTTCGTCAGCCAAGTCCCTCATCCTGTTCAGCTCAGTGAGAATCAACCCCAAGTAGTAGTGCGACACACGACCATGGAGAATCTTAAGTATAAAATGGCTATACATCGTACCATGTCGTCGTCTGGAGTCCTCTAGAGAGTTCCTGATGCCGTTCTTCTGAGTTTCAATTGACTTGTTAAGTCTATCGAACAGTGTATCCAAAGCAGCGGTCGATGAATCAATCCAGTCCTTGGTAGCTCTATGAGCGCTCTCAACTCTACATGTTGTAGTGTTCCCGAAATGAAGTACCTGGTTTGTCCAATATTTGACAAACTTTTCCCTGTGAGGGACCCATTGCTGCATCACATAGTCCACCAGTGCCGGACACCACTGGTACGAATCCCTGAAGTTAGCCAATGCTCGCTCATACGCTTCCTCTGTGGTAGCCTGTAGGATCTTCCGCTACTTACCATTCACCAATCTCTCTGCCATTTCCAAATTCTTGTTGAAAAGGTTGTAGGCTTTCACTTTCACGCAGTTGTTGATGTGCCATGTGCACAATAAGTGGTTCGATTCTGGAAACAGCTCTGCTATGGGGGCAAAGAGACCTCCCTCACAGTCGCTGACGATGGCTGCTGGATGAACATTAGGCCCGATGTAGTTTCTCAGCTTCTCCAACACCCAATAATAACTTGGAGCCGTCTCATCCTTGATGATTGCATGACCAATCGGAAAGTTCTGGTTCGTTGGAGTCATCCCCTGATCTCAACCAGTGGGAACTTGTACTTGTTTGTCTTGTACGTTGAGTCGATCAAAATCACAAATGGCCAAGACTTGATCATATCAGCACAATCAGGATGCACAAGGAAAAGATGAGTCACCTCCGCTGTATCTTCATCAGAATCAAACCAGAACAGGTAACCACGTGATTGTGCCTTGTAGCAGCTGCTGTATAGGGTTCCTTTTCTTTGACCGTTCAAACCTGAGTTGTTGTCTGACGTTGTAGATGTGTCTTCGGTTTGGATGGTCTTCTGGAAATTTCTCTAACACAGATGCTAATATTTTAGCAGGCTTGACTTGAGCATCACTCATTTCTTTCACAACTAGTTTCGCAGCAGGACACCGCTCAGCTGTCGATGACCCTCTTCATATACTATCATCTCATGGTTGTGATACCCCCATTTAGAGTAACCAATCACTTCCCAACCGTCACGACTCCGTAGTTGTCGAACCTTTACTCTGAACTCACACCCACAACCTTTCCGCTTTGTATCAAACCGAGTGGCTGTACAAAAATCTCTTTCTTCTCTTTTGCGATAACGGTCACATCTCAAAATGCGATCCATTCTACCATCCCGTTGAGATTTATGAGTTACTACTACCAAGCAAAATCCAGCTGCAATTGCAACCTGTTTTGCCCAATCAATCGCCTGTTGAGCTTCTTCGAATGGACCATCATGTCCAAATATCCCACTGTAATCATTTCCGTCTCCACCATAATCCTGCATCAATTATATATTACAATAAATACATTTAACGGATAATACATTTAATTTCTATATTTACACAGAATTAACACAAAAAAAAGCATAATTATGTATAATCAAACTTAATTTTTTATAAAAACCCAATTCGAATTTTCAAACTAAATTTAAAAATATACCATTTCGAATTTTCAAACTTCATTTTAAAAAAACCTATTTCGAATTTTCAAAATTAATTTAAAAAAAACCCATTTCAAATTTTTTTAAAAAATCATTTTCGATTTTTTTTTTAAAAAAATAAATAAATAAAAAACAACAACAAAATCAAAAAAGAAAAAAAAAATATAATAGGGTGGCGTCTGCCAGGGCTGCCACAACCACTGGACTGGCGCCTGGCAGGGCCGCCTCAGCCAGTAGAGTGGCGCCTGGCCAGGACGCCAGTCTGGTGGTCTGGGCTGGACGCCACTCTGGTGGTTCTGGCGTCTGGCTTGGACGTCCAGGCTACGGTTTGGGCGTCCATCCTAGGCGCCGGAGCCACTCCGACGGTAAACCGTGAATTTTAACGGTGACTTACCTCGTTTTCCGTCGACGACGACGTACCTCCGGCGTCCCCCGCATCTCCGGCCTGCACTTCGGTCTCCCCCGGCGAGCCAGTACGGCTCCACATTTTTTAAACCGAGATTATTTCAATTTTAAAAAATGGGCATAATGGTCACACCAAGTCATATTTGTGGGCTTTATATGGTAATTTGCGGGCGATGTTTAGCGATTCACAAAATGAAACTATTTACAGTAACGAAATTGTTAGAATAGGTGTAGAATCAAAGAATTAGTCCCATTCCAATGATTCTATGAGCAATTTTACCGAGGAAAGAATCTACCAACGATTTTAAATTGTTTGTGTGAATTGGGATCATAAAATTGTACAATTCTACGATTCAAATCACGATTTTAATAACATTGGTCATTGCGATTTATACACTTTGATATTACAGTTTGAGAGTAGAGTCGGTAGAGAAGAACCAAAGAAAATTAAGAGATGCAACTATTTTGCTCTTAAACATTGTTAAACTGTTGAACGGATGGATGATGAGTCAGATGGTAATGGATCAGGTGACGAGTAATTTAAAGCTCTACTCAAATTTAACTTGATTCATTCCCTCCGCTTCATCCATCATTTGTCCTCCATCTATTTCAATCGGTTTTTTATACATTTATTTAAAATGGGTGGAGCTGCGTTGCCACACAAATCAACAGTAAAATCAATTTTCCAGCTAGGCATGGGGTGGAGCCTTAAAATCACTTGGTATCACTCGATGTGAGCAATAATGAAATCAAAAATCAAACAATAAATGGAAAAAAAAACCAAAGAGACCATCAAATTTTTTATTTTTTACACAAACGATCAAGAATTAGATTTAGCTAAAGCCTACTAAAATAAAACGCTAAAAACAGGATTAAACCAAATTTGAGTAAATATAGCATATGGGCAACCCTAGAATTAATAACTAATGTTTGACAAAAAAGAAGGGGTCAAACAGCAGCGCGTATATCGTATGACTTATGAGACAGACGAGTAAAAAGAGTGTAATAAGGAGGAAAAGAGCGAGAGAGACTTGGGCAAATAAAAATGTGGTGGCAACAAAGAACAAACTGTCTCGTATCTATCCTAAGCCTCTGAACTCGACGAACGATCAATCGATCACATCTTTTGGAAAAATAAAAGAGGAGAGATAAAAAGTAGTTTTAGTTTCAGCTGAATTCAATTGCACTCAGAAAACCCCAAAATTAGTTGTTGTTCCTGATAAATCTGATTGAAATTAGTGAGATTATTGATCAAATTGTCTTAGAATTGAAAAAGCATGGTGAAGGAGACCGAATTTTATGATGTTCTTGAGGTTAGCCCTACTGCTACTGAAGCCCAGATTAAGAAAGCCTATTACAATAAGGTAATTTTTAATAATTCTCGATTTAGTCGTCAATCACTTTTGCTTGCTTTTGTTTTTAACTTTGATTTTGATTTGCTTCTATTTTGTTTTACCCTAAGTTTAAGGTTTCTGATTTAGGTAAATTAATATAAGTTTGATTTAATTGATCATGTGTTTCCATTTATGTATATTAGCATTATTTGTTTATAACTCATGCAGTGTCACTGAAATCATAAATATTGTTCTGTTTGATATCTTATCGTTTCAGACTAAGAACTGAGCATTTTGTATTTGTGATGAGGGTGTAAGAAAGGCTTGTAATAATTTGGGTACCTAAATGTAACATGACCTGGCTTCATTTGAATCATGGGAGAGAGAGAGAGAGATAAGAGGGGGAGAGATGATCCGAATGAATCACGAAAAAATGCCACATTTGTACCTAAATCTAAGCATTATAGGCTTACTCATGAGCCAATTTGTATCTGTAAATTATAAAAAGCTGAGAGAAATGATACTCCAAATGAATTGCATGCTTTCAACTGTATAAAAACCTCACAATTCATAAAGGACAGCTTGAAAGCAGGAAGTCACAATGCTATGCAGTCAGAAGTCCTTTTTTTCTTCTTCTTCATCCACATGGACTGACAAATTTGGTAAAGGAACAGATTTTATCGGATTCTTAACACTGCTTGTTAACACCTAAAATCCTTGGATAAATAAAGATAAACTAAAGTCCTTGCATGATAGGCTCTAATTATAAATTGCAATTGTTAAAATACTTGGGCAAGAGAAATTGTACTTTTTTTTTAATTTAAAATTAATTTTTCTTTGTAATAACGTGTCTGTGGTGCTTGTAGGCGCGACAAGTTCATCCAGATAGAAATCCAAACGACCCCCTTGCAGCTCAGAAGTTTCAGGCAAGTACATCTAATTTGAATAGCCTAATGGTATTTTAAAGCTGTTATCCTTGTACAAAGGAAAATATTATATGGGCCCATGGTCTTTATATCATCATACTTTTGACAAGAATATAAGCAGTTAATATTTCAATTTGGACCAGATTAGGAATTTTTTCATGATTGATTAAGGTTTGTTACAAACCCGTGGCTAGTGTTAGTATTTGAATATATTTTTTTTTTTTAAATGTGATTTGGCATTAGTGAACATGTTATATGTATTGTTTTCATGGAGTCAATCTTATATACTTTTTTTTTTTCATAAATATTTTTTTTATGAAATTCATTTTTTTTAAAGATAACTTTCATATTTATTTATTTTTTTAAAATTTAAATTAGAAAAATTAAAGGGCACACAAGTTCCCATGTTACCTTTAATTTTTCTAATAAATAGATTCATATAAATGAGTAGACTATTCATATTCAATTGTTTGTGTTTTTTTATTTATGAATATGCTATTATAGATATGTATGGTCAAAGTAATGTAGTGATAAACATGTACAGTCAAAATAGGGAAAACTTTTAGGAATGAAGGAAGTTGAAGATATGGAACAAATTGATTAGAGTTAAGATTGTTGTGGCTTCAACTAGACTATCAATCATTATGTATGAATTACTACTCATAGTGTGGTTCTCGAAACTAATGAAACATTGTAGGATAGAGGAGAAACAAAGAGGAAATTGGAAGGCAATTATCCTTTTTTCCATGAAGGTGCCTCACACCTACAATACTGGCTCAAAAGGTTGAAAGCCTCATAAAGAGCTGACTCCTCTTGTTGTGTGTGTGTGTGTGAGAGAGAGAGAGAGAGAGGTAAGACAAGAAAAATATGTAGTTAGGAATTAGGCAACTGGGGTACAACATTAAGGAAAACCTATTCAAAGAGGTGTGCAATATTCCTTTTAACATCATTTTTTATAATAGTATGAAGCCTTTTTCTATTAGCAATGGCTCTAGGTGAAGTAACCTAGCCAATTCAAGATGAGGTTCCGTGATGTTGTTGTTTGTGGATTATATCGTTTTGATGGATAAAACTAAAGGTGGGGTCAATGCCATATTGGAGCAATGGAGGTAAAGGTTGAATTTAGAGGGTTTAAGCTGATTCGGAGTAAGACTGCATATTTGATATGCCGCTTTGGTACGAATTAGGGGATAAACGATGATGTAGTGAGTTTGGGCGAAAAGGATTTGACCATGAGTGAGTGTTTTAAATATATTGGGTCAATCATGTAAAAGAATGGTGACATTAATCAAAACGTAACCCAAGGAGTCGGGGTGGCTTAAATAGGGAGCGGCCACAGGATTGTTATGTGATCGAAGCATTCCTTTATAGTTAAAGGGAAATTCTATGCCATAAGACTAGTGTTACTTAATGACACAGATTGTTGGGCTTCTAAGGAGCAAAGATTGAATATCTTAGGTCAATCGTGCAAAAGAATGGCGACATTAATCAAGACTTCTTTCACCCTAACCACCACATCATGAACACTTTCACTGGCACCCTTAACCCCATCCTCACGCCGGTAACCCACCCAGAAACTCTGGAAACCCCACCCAGCCGCAACGAAACCACCGTGCCGGACCGAAACCCCACCCAGACACACCGAAATCCACCGCGCCAAATCGAAACCCCTCTGGATCATGACGACTTTTAGCTACCTCGTCATGGTGCTCAGTCGTGCCTAACTTGGTCCTCTTCAGATCAACATATGAAAATCATCATATTAAACATCAAAATTACATATATATATAAATTTTAAAAAAAAAAACTCAATTTTCATTTTTTTTTTGGGCTATTTTGTTCGATCACCACAAACAAAAAATATTCATGACTTGATCAAACATTTTCACATATTTTCAACCAATTCTACATAATTCAATTGTACAAAAGGGTGAGTGGTATCGAACAAAAAGGAGGAGAGAGAAAAAGCGTTAAAAACCAAGAAACAGAGGCAACAAGTTTAGCACCTAAGTCGTTCAGGGATGGCAGAGTGGCATCGGTCCGCGGGGGCGAGGTAGGGGATGGTCGTTCAGGCAAGGGTGGCGCAGGGGCGAGGAATGTGGTGGTCGTTGGAAGGGACGGGGATGGGGATGTGTGGGGCGGGGGCGAGGTAGGGGATGGTCGTTCAGGCAAGGGTGGCGCAGGGGCGGGGAATGTGGTGGTCGTTGGAAGGGACAGGGGTGGGGATGTGTCTTTTTTTTTCTAATTTTTCAAAAAATTATTTTGGTCTTTTTTAGGTATTTTAAAAAATAAGACCTATTAGAAGGTGACACGTGGCAAGTCACCTTCTAAAACCGATTACGAAATAAAAATACCGGTCAAAGGCTTGTTTTGATAAAATAGTAGTAAAAGGTGGGTTCCCTGGTTATGCGAAGTTAGGCTCGTTTCAAGCAGATCGATGAAAGGAGGGATTATTCTTTTCAATTTTAATTATGTAATTACTTTAGACATGGACTGCTTGATAAGTTTTTTTGATTCAGGTTTTGGGAGAGGCTTACCAGGTATTGAGTGACCCAACACAACGCCAAGCTTATGATGCATACGGAAAGTCTGGAATTTCTGCGTTAGTCTCTTTACTCTTTCTTCATTTTGATGATTAGTTGCATTGCATTGTTCTTACTCTGCCTACGCTTTTTATTTTCATGCATGAATTTTTTAGCAGGTAATATTCTAAGGGAAGCTAATGATAATGGATTTGTTGGTTATTAATGTTCCTCCACATTTAAAAAAATTAAGTAACTAAAGATAGAAATAAAGAAAAGGAAAGGAAATAAAAGAAATAACAAAGCGGTATGTCTTTTTTTTTAATCTTTATCAATTTTCTTCTCATTTTGTTTTTCAATCTTAAGTAATGGTATCAAAATCGCTTTAATTTTTTTAAGTATGCCTCTATTAACTTAAAGTCGCCGAATTGATTTCACTAATCTTCTAATTTATTGCTCTTCTTCTATGTGTTTTCTTAATAAATTGGTAAGGAAAAGTCTATTTTGGTCTATTTAAGCGAATTTTAGTAGCTTTTTTTTTGTAATAATTTTTTTAATATTATTATCATCTTTACCAAATTAATTGAAGTTTTGTCGTTAATCATCAATGGTAGATGCAATATAGCTTTAATAAATGAAAATTAGTGTCATTTGGGACATCTTTCAAAAAAAGATCGAGCATTATTACAACATAATTAATTACTAAGTTGAATTTGAAATTATACATTACCTCCATTTCAATTTATTTGCAATATTTACCATAAATGGATATTACAAATTATTTACCGCAAATGTTTTCTTTCCTTTTTTACTTGTCCTTTTTCTTCCTCTCTCTTCATCACATGTAACTTTATTTCTCTTTCCATTACCACTCATAAACAAATTTAACCTAGTCGGTGAATGTAATAACACCCCCGATTTACTAGCTAATAATAAATAAGAAATAAAGGAAAAATAGACAACCTTTAAATAAAATTGCGGAAGCATACACTTAAATCGGAGGTATTACCGCCACACTCAACAACCTGTCGAGTGTTAAGGCTTACAAAATCCCAATAATTACAACCCAATAAACTAGGTGAGCTATTTATACAACTTTCTAAACTCATGACATCACACTAATCGAAACACTTGAGCTCCTTTAGCTACGACCACTTGATGAACCTGCTTAGAAAATCTTGACTCTCACCATTAAGGACAAATTCCAAAATAGATCGTCGCAGGGCCACCATAAGAAAAAGACATGGCCGCAAATACAAATAGCACAATAAAACAACACACACGTCAGCACTGAGTAATCACCACATATCAAAATATAGAGTATAATATAATAATTAACATTATTACATCAATTAAACAATGTAGTTCGAAACTACATTACACATTGTACTCTGAAAATAACCTTTGTCAAACTCAACCTCGAATAATACTACGAACCTTTACTCAACTCATAACCAATAAGTGTGCCATGCTCGTTGTTCTATACCTAGCCTTGGACATGGGTAATTCGAATAAAACCAACAAGTATAAAAACTTGAATACTCCCAATAACTAGAAAACACCTTGAACCAGACCACATACGGGTCAATTCCCACTGTAGGGGACCATAGAAAAATAAATATTAAAGATTGTACCTCATTCTTAACTCATGATCATTATCTCATTACCAATATGCCAAGGACTAAGGTCTATAACGTCGAGCCTCAAACCAATAACAAAATAATAATCTCAACCTTTGGATCTCATACATCAATCAAATAACCATTCACAATTTAATTTATAATATCTCAATATTGACACATGTTCCCAGATAATATAATAATTCAAACTCGATTCAATCGTAGTACATCTCAACTCTTATAGGGCAATCATACTAGTTACCCAAATGTAATCAAATCTCAACCCAAAAATAATACTCTGCACTAACAACCCTAAAACCTCGATAAAACAATACTCCCTATAAAAACAACAACATTAAAAACCCTAGAAAAATAACACAATCAATCAATACCATAAAAATAATACGTCAATTAGAATCATATAATACCACACACTAATCATATACGTATAAATCATGATCATATATAATTCACAAATTATAAAATTTACACATAACAATACGGAGTACAATTAATACTAACAATTTATAAACAAACAAGTCAAAAAAATTAATTAAGGTAGTGTGATTACATATGCTAATGATACAAACATCTCCAAATAGGTTCATGTGATTTCCGATCTAATAGTAGGACGCAATATTGCAATTGCACATGACATGATTACTCCAAACATTCTACTGCTCAATCACCAATTCACCCCGCGCATGACTCAAATTTTTTGGAATAAAGGTAATTAGTTGACCAATTGATGATCATGAATCTAAAAAAATTAATAGCACATATGGCTGCTACTATAATCCCCATGAACAAAATGGAGTTAAGAGAAAGCTATGAATTTATATCAAAATGGCTGTAAAAGTTTATTTATCAAAAACTTGGGCTAAAATAGTTTATATATGCTTAAAAATAGAGAGTCCTATTTAAAATAAAATAGGGTTTTAAACCTTTTCGAACTTTAAAATAAAAAATATGAGATTAGGAAAGTTATTTAATAAATAAAAATAAACTATTGTTTAATAAAATATATTATATAAAATCATAAAATATTCGGGTATTACAATCTACCCTCCTTAAAATAGAAAATTTTAGGGTATAACAGTCACATTGTTCTAAATAATTTAAACAATGGTTGTATTTTCAAGGAAAAATTTTCAGGAGCTACATGCTTAATAGCGGTATTTGGAAACAACTACCTACTAAAAAACTTTATCAAAAAAACTACCCTCTAAATTTAAAAAGTTAGAGTAGCACTACCCATTTGTATTTTCCGGCGAGAAAGTCCGGCGTGTAGGGCCCACTTTTTCAATTTTTCTTCTGAAAATTCCTAATTTAAGAAGTGAAAACAAGTAGGGTATGCAATTCATAGGTAATTCTTCTCTTTTAATCCATTAATTATGAATTTTGATGTTAGGGTGTAACGATTAGAAAAATTAGGGTTCTTAGAAATTGGGGATAATTTGAAATTGGTTGAATTTGTTGCTTTTAATTCAAATTGGTTATCTTAGGGTTACGAATTAGAGTCCAATTTGTCATTGCATCGTGTCTTTTCAAAGAAAAATTGAAAAAGTGGGCCCATGGGCCGGCGTTCTCGCCGGAAAAGGCAAATGGGTAGTGCTACTCCAACTTTTTAAATTTAGAGGGTAGTTTTTTTGATAAAAATTTTTAGTGGGTTGTTGTTTCCAAATACCCCTATTATGCAGCATGTAGTTCCTGACAAATTTTCCTATTTTGAATTCTCATGTTTCCCAAACAAAGAATTAGAATTGAATTCCATTATTTCAATTCTGAAACTTCTATTCAACTAAAAGAATTGTATGTTATTTTGAATTGTTTGTGACCAAGGAACATAATTTCCATTTTTGCAAATTCACATTTTATCTTTTTTTTTTAACAAATAAATATACTTTCTTAACTTAGAAGTGCAGGTTTTACATCATTTATTTCAAACATCATTGAATATATTACAATGTTGTCAAGATACACTACGCAATTTATATATATATATATATATAGGGGGAGGCTCTCGTGATAATTTTTCTTATATGAGAATTTTCCTTATGTGAGAACACTTTTTATGTTCTAAATTTTTAATCATATGTTCTAAATTTTAAATCTGATGTTCTAAACTTTTTCCCTGGTGTTCTAAATTAAAATCAGATGTTCTAAATTAATACTCACATGTTCTAAACCATAAATTAGTTAAGTTAGATGTTATAAATTTCGAATGACTTATTCCGAAATTTTAACTTATATGTTCTAAATTTTAAAACGTGCATGTGTTTTAAGATTTTTAGTTATATATTCTAAATTCGAAAGCATATGTTCCAATTTTTACTCACATGTTCTATTTTTTAAATTATATGTTCAATATTTTTACTCCCATTTTCTATATTTTATACCAAGTGTTCTAAGTTTTTTATTCACATGTTCTAAATTTTAAATAAGATGTTCTAAATTTAAATCATATGTTCTAAATTTCATAAAGCAAATTTTTTAAATTTTTACTCACATGTTCTAATTCTTGAATTAGATGTTCTATATTATCACTCACATACATGTTCAAAATTATTAGTCATATGTTCTAAATTATTATTCAAATGTTCTAAATTTAAATTTTAGTCGCATGTTCTAATTTTTTACTCGTATGTTCTAAATTTTTACTCACGTGTTCTAAATTGTAGATCAGTTCTCATATAAGTATGAATTCTCACATATGAACCTATTCTCACCAGATCCCTCCCCTATATATATATATATATTATATATATATTATGTGTAAAACATATTATTTATCAAATTATGGAACTTTGCCAAGGCATTGGTTAGCTTTAACGGTCGTATAAGGAATTTATAACGTGTAACGCATGTTATTTTAGGCTCATTGTCCTCTTTGATTCTAACTTGACAATAATTAAAGTCTAGCTTTATGAAATAAGTAGGCCCTTAACAGCCTATTAAGCAAATTGTCCGTCTTTGGAATTAAGTACTTTTTTTTCACCTTGATGTTGTTTATTGGACTTCTTTGTAACCACCTTCTTTTAAATAAATTTGTAGCACGATAGGAACCCTTAGATTTCTTAATGTAACTAGAATCCGACAACACATTCAATTGTTTGAGAAGTTTAACTTGTGGCTCCATATGCCTTGTACGAAGTTCTAATTTAATAGCATGGTCCACCTTGCGTAATCGTGGTAACAAAGCCTTCAAACTCCTTAAATAGAACATCAATGTCTTATTGGCCACTTAAAAATTTCATCCTTCTTTTCATTTCGATTAGCGCACCACATATCACACCCTTTTTGACTAGCATAAGCATACCATTAGTCGTAAAAGTTTTTGACAAAGTAATAATCACTAAGCAACGGTTGTGGTGCTATTCGGGAAGAATATTTGAGGCAATATGTGCTGCTTCGCAATAGAATTTGCTTTGCTACTACCTCCGTTTCGTATTATATGCAACTGTGTGGTATTATTTGTGAGATATAAAATATTCTAAAGTTGCAAATAATGTGAAACGGATATTAGATACAACACAATTTTGCTATAACCTCTATAAATGCTTGGAAATGAGTCCCTTTGAGCTATGAATGGGTTGGAAAGGAAAGCTATGACGGTGGATGAGGTCGTAAAGCAAAGTGTGGATGTGGGCTGTCTTGCCGCACATCGCTTGCAACAAACTTATGGGGGAGATGTGAGACAATATTGAAAAGGCATCTTATCGAATGATAATGTATGTTAGACAAGGGAAGACGTCCCTTGAAATTTAGCATTAGGGACAAATTATTGTTGTACTAAATTCGGATTAAAATTAACACCAAGATGTGCAGCCATTTTACTCCTAAATATTTTGTTCTTTTGAGATTCTAAACAAAGGGTGCGGTAGTTTATTGATTGAATTTTGCGAAAAGACTAAAGGTGCATCTGATTTTTAAAATCACGTCATGAGTAGCCACTGGGTATGGTTATGATACTAATTGAGTACAATTGGCAACCTTTGGGTCCAAAGGATGGACAAAAGGACCCATTATTAATGTTACCGCATTAAATTGCTTTTGCATGGATAGTTGGGGATTTTATTTTATTTATTTTTTTTTTTTTTTTGAGACGGATTGTATAACCTCTGTGTTGTTCCGATATGGTTTTAAAAAGTAAATTTGAAGTGTCGTGTAATTCCATGGATAATCTCACACACCCACTTTCTTTACTAACTTAAAGGCACTCATTCTCGTCGCTGAGCTTTTGTGGAGGTTATAACAAAACTGACTTGTATCCAATAGATCAAAAGTCAATTCTTCTACCAAGCAGTCATATAAGCCTCAAATATTTTTGTGCCTTTGTGTGGATGATATGCCAAGTTAAAGTTCAATTCAAATCCCAAGATGCTACAAAGAGCAACCAAAAACATGTTAAACAAATGAGTGAATTTGGTCTCTTGATCTCTACAATGATGTCCTTACGTAGCCCAAAATACCTAATCATTTTACCTATAAAGAGTTTTGCTTGCTTCCTCTGTAGTAGGGGTGTAGTAAGGGTGTTCAAATTCGGTTAACAATGATGTCCTTTCATAGTCCAAAATATTTGATCATGTTACCTATAAATAGTTTTTCTTGCTTCTCGGGTCCGGTCATAAGGTACCTAGAATACTTTATAATCATTTCTATTAATCTATGTAAAAATATAGTAAATTCAGTAACTTATTTTTTTGCTAAGCTCTATAAACACTAGCATATTTGATTGGAGTCCTTGCCAAACTTTTAATGAAAAATTGTTCGGAATAATACCACCTTTGGGCGTCCGCTAAAAATAATCCCACCTTTAGGTTATATTTATATAATCCGACCTTTATACCCAATCCGCTCAAAATGGTCCCAAGTGACCTATAACCATTAAGGTAAGAATTAATATTGAAAGTGGAATTAAAAGCCCAACTTCCCAAAGTTTGCTTGGTGATATAATTAACCCTAGCATTTAATGCTAACTCTGTTTTTGTTTTTTTGCAACAAAGGAGTATTTTGTGTGAGACATAATAAATTTATGTTTCAAATAAAAATAAATGGAGCTAGTAATAGAATTAACCAGGGAAATTAAAAAGTCATATTTGTGTATGACTAGTGTTTGACAACTAGCATTAAATTAAAATTTTAAAACATACAATCACTATATTATGTAATTCTTCCGCATAGTTGCTTAACTTGTCTCCCCAGGGTTGTTGTAGGCAAAGTTGTTTTTTTTTTTTTTTTTTTTTTTTTTGCGATTAAATGTTGCTAGCAAAGTAAATTGGAATAGTTTTATAATAAATCGTTATTCCCTTTATTGTATGCTGCGTTAGAATAGGTAATTTCGTATATATGTAGTAAGTTATATTTCCTTCGATTCTATTTAGATGACCCATACCGGAGGGCATGCTTTTTAGGGAAGAGGAGAGAGAATGTCTATTGGGTACATTTAAACCCTTGTTTATTAATAAAGTACATTAATTAAGTAATTAAACCAACAAAAGAAACAACCCATTATACCACTCGCCACACCCACCACCAGTCCACCACCGACACCAATCACAATTTCGCACTGCAAACCACCACCAGTCCACCACCGACACCAATTCCTCAACTCTGCAAACAACCTCCTCGTCCCACCAATTAACCACCACCCACTGTGCTCATTTCACGACATCTAACCAGTCGCAACCTACCACTTTCATTCAAACCACCACCATCCTTGTCTAACCATAAAAATGGGCTTGAATGGTTGAAAGAAGAAAGAAAATTAAGAAATCAAACTTCCACCATGTGCAAATTTCAGATCTGATTTCCTTTTACACTTGAATTGTTGACAGTGAAAGTGGTAAGAGAGAGAAATTAGAGTTGTGGGGTGAAGGCAGCCTATTTATGGTGGTTGTTCGGTGGGTAAAGTGATCGTTTAACAAGGAGGAATATGATTTTCATGGAACAATTGGAGGTTTGATTGGGAGTGTTGGTCGGTGGTCTATGGATCTATTGGTTGAGGAGAGAGAAAGTAGAATTGAGATTGAAGATAGTGATGGTGGTGGACCTGGTGGTTGGGTGGATGGGGTGGTCATTTGGCGAGGAAATGGTGGTTCGGTGGTGGTTTTGAGGTTTAGGGTGGTTGTTTTGGTGGTGGTTAAGTAAGGTAGGGCCTAGGGGGTGGCTCGATGGTGGTTCAGTGAGGTTGGTGGTGGCTAGGTGGTGGTTTGGTAGGGTGGTGGTGGCTTGGTAAGATGACATATGATTTATGGTTATTGGGATGGTGGTTTAGAGTTGGCTAGATTATATAGAGAATACTTCATTAGGATGGGGAAATTGTTGGTGATTATTAAATAAAAACTTTCCATATATGTTATAGGTCAAGTATTGTGACAATTCCTTTTTAGGAATGTTAAATCATCTAAATAAAAACAGAGAAAGTATCATTTACATGGAGACTATCCGGTTGAAAGTATAATTTATGTTAAGAAGTTTGGACTGGACTCTGTCTGGTCCGATTTGCGGTCTCTAGGTATTATGTTTTCAGTCTCTAGTTTGGAATTAGGAAATTTGGGAATAAAATCCATTTAAAGTTGACTAGGGTTGTTCATTACCGAGTACCCGGATGACTAATTTTTTGAAATAAACTATTGTGCACTTTAGGGTTTGGGTTAGAACCATGCTGAATAATCTGTTATGATACTCATCCTACATATAGGTTAAAAAATGGGTACCTGTAAATTGATTATAATAGCTTTTATAGAAAGAAGGGGAAGGTGGATTATTGTTCTTTGGAGATCATACTTTGCTATTATTTGTTTATTATGGTTGGATAGGGAAGATGAACCATTCTGGTTGGAAAGTAATTCTGTGATCTAATATTCTTTGTTGCTTATATGGTGGTTTCTCTGGGGAAAGTCTGAAAGTCTGTCATTGTGTCCAACAAGATTAACGTTTGGTCTTATCACTTTTTTCTATTTGAAACTGAAATATGCTTTGTCTAATTGTCTCTTGATAATTTTTGTTTTTTCTTAATCATAAAACTCTGTTTATTTAATATAATATTTATTCTCAACTCTAGTGAAGGAATTATAGATCCCGCAGCAATCTTTGCTATGCTTTTTGGAAGTGAGCTTTTTGAAGAATACATAGGCCAGCCTGCCATGGCATCGATGGCTTCAATGGACTTCTTCACCGATGGAGAAGAGTTGGATACTAGAAAGCTCCAAGAAAGGATGAAGGTATCATTCACATTCTGTGTAATCTATGCTTTCTATGTGTATGTTCTGTGTTTTTGTTTAAGTACGTTGATGTGCTGATTTTTATTTTATTTTATTTTATTTTTTTAAAAAAAAAAAAAACTAGATATCATATGTAACACATCTTGTTAATTTCCTTTGCTTTCAATAGACTAGAATTTCTTTAAATGGCAAAAATGTTGTTATAGTTGAAACATGAGGGGGGTTGGAGCAAAATATTTTACTTAGTACGATTATTTAAGTTGACTTGTAAAATGTATGCTATGTGATTGCCTTTGATTATCACGATTTTGAATTTGTTGAGGATATCAATTCGTCAGGATGTCACTATGTAATTAGTGTCTTATGAACTGAAATATATATACTACCTCCATTTCATATTATTTGCAACGATTAGACATTTTTCCTCTCAGCTTTATGTCAAATCGTTGCAAACAATAAGTAACGGAGATAGTATATATATTAAAATTATTCTATTACTATTTATTTGAATGATTTGGAACCCTTTAGGCACGAAGTTTTTAAGATGGAAAGGTCAAAACAACCATAATGAGTTGGAAAGGTTCGGTTGATGGATATGATGGAGATAAGGGTGTAATTAATAAGGTCTACAATTATGCTTTGTTAAAAGAAGAATATTGTTTTTTGTACTTTCGTGCTTTTAAAATGTAAAATTAAAAGGTCTTTGTTTGACGTGTTATGTTAGTGTCAATATTTAACATGCCCTTGGGTTGTTTTTCAAAACCGAACTTCGTGTGGGAGCTAATCTCCTTAGAATCCACTTTTTAAGAAATAAATGCCTTTAAAATTCAATTATGCTCCCTAAACTTTATTTCATTTTAAGTATAACCATAACCATAAAAATGTTTTTTTTTTTAGTGAAGACAATGAACATTTACTACTCTCTTCTAAAGTACTTATCTGTTTCGTAATAATCACCATAGGGAGACACAAAGTTTTAGGAAAATTATAGGGTGAAGACTAAGAAGGAATTTAATAATATAAAGAGTAGTTAGTGGGGATATCTTAAAAGAAAATTGGAAATGAATAATTTCACCTTTACTAGACCGAAAACAGTCCCACGTTCAATTTATTCCTAAACAATCTCATCTTTGACCCTTATTTTCTTTTAATAGGCTAAATGACTTACAACCTGTTAAACATGTAAATTTTTTTCTCCTGTGTCCCAATCCTCTCACCTCCCCCACCCACTTCTATGGCCAACACCATAACCATAACCCCTAAATTGCCGCCAACAACACCACCAACATGGGCCGAACACCCCAATAACACCACCACCCACCCACCCCTTCCTTTTCCCCTCCTGCTTCTATGACAGGTTTCCTCCGTCCAATCAAATGCATCTCTGACAACAACAAAATCCCACAAACCTTTGAAAAGATAAATTAAGGAAAAGAGCAAAAATAAGAGATTTAAAGGAGCAACCACATTTTTTTGGGGTTGAATATGGTGAATGGTGAACAAATCCATAGATCAAATATACAAAGCATTAAAAAAGGAAAATAAGAAGAAAATGTTAGAGAACAAAGCAAAATTGTAATGGGGTGGTGGGTTATGGTGGGGTGGTGGTTATGGGGAGTTGGTGATTGTTATTGGTGGTGATTATGGTAGTTGTGATAGGGTTGAGACGGTGGATGGGTTGGCGGTGATAGGTGTGTAGGTGGGGGTGGGGCTGCTGGGAAATTGGAAGACGGGGGTGTGGATGGGCTAAGCTAAGGCTGCCGAGAAGGGAAAGACATGGGTGTTGGTGACTTGGTGGGGTGGGGCTAACGGGGAAGGTGAGGGCGTGACTGGTAGGGAAGGAGTGGAGTTGGCTGCCAGGATGGGATGGGTTGGGACTTTGCGGGATAAATATTTTTTTTTTTGAATTTTTAATAAAATAGACCAATTAGACATTGACATGTGGCAAGCTACCTAAGAAAATCGGTTACCAACCGGTCAAGGTTCATTAAAAGAAGGAAAAATTAGAAATAATAATCCCAACTTTCATCAATTTTGCTAGAATAATCCCAACTTTTGATTTATTCTGGAATAATCCGAACTTTGGGGGTCATTCTTTTTCTTCAATCCCTAACCGGTCAACCAAAGTCAATGACCTATAATATCAGGTCACTTGACACGTGTCAAGTCCTAATTGGTAAAAAAAAATTTAAAAAAAAGAAAAAAAGAAAAGAAAAACCCAGCCAGCTGCACCGTTCCACCCTAACCTCCACCACCACAGAAAGTTTGCCGCCTCGCCATTGCCGGACAACCGCCGTTCTTTCCTCGGTGGACTGCGTTCTTCCCTTGCCATTTTCCCCCTTCCTCAAAATCCCCTGCAACCCCCCCACGCAACCACCAAAGCAAGGCCTTTCCCACTTCCGAAAAACCCCAATTACTCTTCCCCCCACCCCGAAAACCTTCGATGGCGGGGAAGGGGTTTTTGGTGGTTTTCGGGAGTGGGCAAGGTGGTTTAGAGGGGTTTTCGAGTGGAGTTGGTGGTTTAGAGTGGTTTTCGAGTGGGGTTGGTGGTTTAGAGGGATGTTTCGAGAGTGGAGCTGGTTGTTTTCGGGAGTGGGGCTAGTGGTTTTGGGCCGTTTGGCCGGTGGCGTGGGAGTTTTGGGGAGGGGGATGGTGGTCGGACCAGCGACTCTAGTGGGGGGGGGGAAGACGGCTAACCGACGAGGGAGGTGGTTAGGCCGGCGGGTTGCCGGTTTTTTAGGGTGGTTGGGGTTTTGGTTGGGTGGTTTTTTCTTTTTTAATTTTGGTTTTTTTTTTGTTTTTATATTTTTAAACCAATTAATTTTTGACACGTGTCATTTTAACAAAAAAAAAAAACCATTCAACCGGTAACCGGTATGTGGGATTGAAGAAAAAGAAGATCCCCCAGAGTTCGGATTATTCCAGTATTAACGAAAGTTGGGATTATTCTACATAAATTAGACTAAGTTGGGATTATTTTTTCTAATTTTTCCGTAAAAGAAAATGGGTGTTCATAGGTGGATTGTTCTGGAATAAATTGAAGGTAGGATTGTTTTTGGGAGATTGAGCAAAGATGGAATTATTCTTTTCATTTTTCATTTTTTTAATTGTTACTTGGTTAGATAAAAAAAAAATTGTGTCAGTGGGGTTGGTAAGAGAGAGAAATAATAAAATAGTCGTTGGTCCTTTCAAATAAAAAGTGTTGCGATTATTATGAAACGGATGGAAAGGAAAATATTGCGATTATTACGGAGAGCATTTCTTTTAAATACCTTTAATGATTTTCAAAGACTAATTCTTTATACTTCCTTTTTCTTTTTAGTTATTGCAACATTTGATTTTTACACTATTGATACAAGTGTCGACCATCATTTGTAATTTTTAATTTAGGAAAGATATAATCATGTGGGGCTTTGCAAAACAATAATTAGAGATATTAGTGGTCAAAGATGTGCATTGACAATCGTAAAGATCCATATGTTGTACTTATTAAAAATAGGGGAAGCATACAATTTGTAAGAATTGTTAATAGGTCAAATTCAGATTGGATTTTGTCCGATTTTGAGTTGAGTAATAGTAACTCTGATACGACTTGGGTGAGGTTGGGTCCTCTCACATTGGACATCTAGCCCATGTCCCATTTCTCACTTTGATCAAAATCGTTTGATTTTTTTCTTGATTTTTTTTTTTTTGATTTTTTTCCTCAAATTGTGTTATCTTTTGAAAAAAAATGTTCTTTATTTTACAACTCTAGCCAAGCTTCATAATTCAAGCGAGAAACTTTTATTGATCGTTAATTTATTCTATATTATCAAGATAGAAATTTTAAGAGAAAAGAATTTCTGGAGTGTTATTTAAATCATCTGCATACACTTATTATTTGTTGGAATTGAGTTGGAGTATGCACGATTTAAATTGCAACTTGAGTCGGATCTTGTAAATAGATACGACATTTAACTTTTTGTATATTGGATTCGGATAAGATTTTCTTTTTCATTAAATTGGGTTGCAGTAGGATAGGGCCTCATTCTGGCTGAATTTCCATCGCAATCATAGTTGTACTTACATCTTTGTTAGAACATATATTAATGATATAGCCTCTGATGTAGTTAGGCGATCGTGCTTTGATTGTGATTGCCATATTGTTTTTAGCATTGATGATCGATATTTGTAGCGGGTTTGTTTATGTTACCAGTTTAGTTTAAAATATTTTTCAATTTGTCCACAAATTGTGATTATAATAGGTAATTCAAAAGGAAAGGGAAGAGAAACTTGCAGAAAAATTAAAAGATCGACTCAACCAATATGTGAATGGAAGTAAAGAGAATTTTAAGAGTAATGCTGAAGCTGAAGTCTCTAGACTTTCTAGTGCAGGTACTATTTCTTGATTGTCTTCTCTTCAAATTTACAGGTGGTGATATGACAGGATATTGCTAGAATTAGGTATGAAAACAGAGAAGGATTCAAGCAATCAAGAGAAGTATTTAGCTACCCAGATATTTTGTATTGCAATTCCAGAAAAGATTACAACACAAATGCCCTCTTTCGAGAGGAAGGCTCTCTCCCAAACAACTCAACAATATTTTCTCGATACCTTCCCCCCAATCCCTTAACCATATTTATAATCAGAAATTAGCCTAACAAACTCAATTATTACAGCTAACACAGGGAATCAAAATAACAAACTATATTCTGAATTACTCTTCTGCCCTCAAGCATAACTAACTCTGTCCAGCTCAGCTTCCCACATCAACAGCACTATTATTCCTGGCCCTTCTCCTAGCATAAGTAAAACGGACCTCAGGCCTAGGATTATCTTTTGCAGATATTAATGCTTAGAGAAAGAAGGCTTCACACCCGCTTATAAACATCTGCTTAGCCTTTAATTTCCTTTATATGTGTGGGTTATTGTCAAGGCAAGATTTGAAGGCCTATGGCCCTGTTACGGATCTGACGTTTTCTGTTTCACACGCACAAATAACCTACTGTTTTGAGTGTTCTTAACACTTTCTCTTGTTTGTCCTTTTCTGGAAGTTTTGTACACTTTCACGTTATTCCATTGATCCATTTTTTGTCCTTAGATTCATTTACCACATCAATCACTCTTATCTTCAATGACGCATCTGCATAAACAATTTTTTTATGTACTAGTAAAGTGAAAACCAGGGATATTGGTTTTGGGAAAGTTCATTAAGCAGCATGCCCCCTATGATCAAATTGTTTCTCACACAATTTTTTTTCCCCATCTTTTGAAATTAGGCTTCAATGTTTCATGGGTTGGTATCTAGTATATAAATGTCATTAAGAGTTTTAAAACTATGTGCGCTTTAATTACCTAGTCTCTTAGTTTTTCTCTCTCTTTAATATATATATATTTTTCCTCTCTCTTAGTACTCCATCCAACATGCCCCCTATGATCAAATTGTTTCTCACACAATTTTTTTCCCCATCTTTTGAAATTAGTCTTCAATGTTTCATGGGTTGGTATCTAGTATATAAATGTCATTGAGAGTTTTAAAACTATGTGCGCTTTAATTACCTAGTCTCTTAGTTTTTCTCTTTTTTTTTTCCTCTCTTACTACTCCATCCGTAAGTGCTCACTTTTTATTTCGGGTGATCCAAAATGTTGTTCTCATTTAGTATCTTTCCATTTTAGAATAGTATGAAATTACCAAAACACCCCCATTTTTCTCTGTCTTTATTACTTGAAATACCCATACTACCCTAATTTTTCGCTCACACTTTGTGCCTTTGTCTACGTGGGCATTCCCTAGCCTAATGCGGCCCTCTGCTTTTATGCCGTAAGCATGATGCTTGCTCTTTTTCGACGAAGAAGCGAATGATTGGCCCTTGCCCTTATCCTTGTCCTTCTTCTCGAACTGATTGTTGCTGCTACTGCTTCGATCAGTGGGTTTTTGCTCCCCCGCCTTTTCCCTTGTGTCCACCACCTTCACCATCCTTCTTCGAATCCTTGAACTCGAGCAAGAACTCGGCGACGGCGATGGCTCAGCAAGCGTCTGCACCTTTTGCTGAGCCTATCCCGAGCTTTCAAGCGAGCTCAAATTTCTGCTCGGCTCATTTAGTACACTATATGTTCACGAACGGTTCGTGAACAACTCGTTTATTTAACGAGCCTTTCATGAACTAACTTAATAATAATCGAGCTTCTCCAATAAATGAGCTTTGTACTTTTGATATTTGAAATTTTCAAAATTAGCATAATAATTAAATCTTAATTATAAATTGGAAAATTTGCAAATTACCACCCACAAAGTATACCTATTTTGATATAACCACCAAAAAAAAATATATTGTAAAATACCACCCACTAATTTAAAAAAACGCTCAGATTGCCACCCATTTAGAATTTCCGGTGGAATTTCGGTTTGTGGACCCCACTCAACGGCTAATAACAGCTATTTTTTTGGTTTTTAACTCATTGCTTCCCCGGTTTTTTCCCATTAAACACTTATCCATAGTAAAACACCATCTTCTTCTTCAAATTTTCCCAAAATTTCACAAAAAACGCTTCCCCTAATTGCAGAAGCATCCACAAGAACTGTAATTGGGGAAAAAATGGGGGATTAGTTAATTAGGGTTCTTGTTGCCCTTGAATTGGGGAAAATTGGGGAATTAGTTGTGTTATTTCAACAATTAGGGTACCTGTATTATTGAATTGGGAAGTGGTGGCGATTTGTGGCTCAATTGCGGGCCAAAGTTGGAACAATGGTGGCGATTTGGTGCGGTGGTGGCGATTTGGTGCGATTGGTGGCAATTTGGTGCGATTTGGTGTGTGTGGGTTAACATGGGCAGTTTTGCACGGATTTGGTGGCGATTTTGTGGTGCTTGGTGGCTCAATTGCAGGCTGTAGGTGGAACGGTGGTGGCGATTTGGTGCGGTGGTGGCGATTTGGAACGAAGGAGGCAGTGGCGGGGCGAACGGAATGGATGGTTTTTCAGGGGGTTGGGGGGGAAGGGGAGGGGTGGTTTTCGGTTTTGCTGGAAAAGGAGATAGGTGATTTGCTAGAAAAGGTGGAGCAATGGTGGTGGTGGTGGTTGGGAAGAAGAAAGAAAGAAGGTAGGAAGAAGAAGAGTGAAAAATCGGGGAGAGAGAGTGAGAAATCCGTAAAATAGAAGAAAAAAAAGGAAAAAAATAAAAAAAGTGGGGCCCACAGACGGAAATTCCACCGGAAATTCTAAATGGGTTGGAATCTGAGCGTTTTTTTTTAAATTAGTGGGTGGTATTTTGCAATATTTTTTTTTTGGGTGGTTATATCAAAATAGGTATATTTTGTGGGTGGTAATTTGCAAATTTTCCTTATAAATTTAATAACTAAATTAACAATTGTAAATAAATAAATAAATAATTCATGAACATAAATAAACGAGTAGTTTATGAATATAAATAAACGAGTTGCTCATGAACTTATATGAACGAGCATATCTATGTTCGTGTTCAAGCTCATTTATTAAACTAGCTTTAAAATTTGTTCAAGCTCGGCTCATTTATTAAATAAACGTACATGAACGAGCTTTAACCAAGCCCGAACATGTATAGTTTATTGATCGGCTTGGTTCATTTACACCCTTAAAAATAAAGTTCTATAGGGAGAAGGTGCTTATTGACCCCATGGGCATCTCTCTTGGCAAGATTGTTGCCTACTAGACATTATGAAGGGTGTGGGACTTAAGTCGTAACAAGCAGTTCTCTACATCTAGGGCTTTGATTTAGGGTTTTTGGCGGGCTTTGGCCATTTGATGGAGTTTGGAGGTTTGTGGGCCTAATAGAGGTTGTTACATGCTTTGAGTTTATTTGAAGCCTATTTAGGCTAGGGTTGAAAGGTGTGTAGTCATTTTTTTTGTTAATTTCAGATTCATACCAAATCAATTGAATTTTATTTTTCAATGATTCTGTATTTTTTAGTTGTCTACACCTTAAAAAAATGTATACACAGTGTGCCTTTCCATAATGTTACCAACTTTCTAAACTGATAGGGGTGTAAATTCTGTGTCAAGTTTGAATCCAAGTCTAGTCCAATTCAGTACAAAATGAAATTCGGTTTTGAAATATATTTCTTTAAAGTGTAGCTCCCATTGGACGTCACTTCCAATAACTAAAAACCAGACAAATTTAGTCAAAATAATTATAACAGATTCGTGATACATGTGAAGTTTTGTGCAACTAAAGTCTTAACATTTACTTCTCTTAACTAACCACTATATAAAATATTGAATTGTAATTATTATTTTTTTTTTAAAATCTTTCTAATTCAAACTTTGACTTTTTTCTGCAGCATATGGTGTTGATATGTTAAACACAATTGGTTATATATACTCAAGACAGGCAGCTAAAGAGCTTGGAAAAAAGGCAATATACCTTGGTGTACCTTTTGTTGCTGAATGGTTCAGGAACAAAGGTCATGTTATAAAATCTCAAGTAACAGCGGCAACAGGTAAGTAAAAAATGGCCTTGTTTCTACTTGCTATATTATGTTTAAACACCGTACATGTTTGTGGAATATGCAGCTGTTATAAATAAAATTATCCCTGGCCTCATTGTTATTGAAATCTGATTTGGATTTTATGATCCAAAAACACGTCACCGAAAGTTTGTAGGATCTTACAATCGTACTTAGCTATGTAGCATAAAAACAGATACGGGTTTAAAAACGGGTACAGGAACGAAATGTGGCAAAATCCAAAATTCCAAAAAACGGGTACGACATGGATAAATATGCCAAAAAAATCAACAAAATATAAATCTATAAAAAGTTTTTTTTTTTTAATAATCACAAAACTCAAAACATAACAACATTAAGATTAAAATTACATCTAGATAAAAAAAAAAGAAAATAAGAAGAAAAAAAAGCAGAAACCTACAATAGGAATGGAAATAGGGAAAAAATAAAACCCACATAATCACACCAATGAATAAAAAGATGTAAATAAAATAACTTAAATGCAGAAAAAATCTAACAAAACAAAAGAACAGAGAGCGAGAGAAAGAAGGTGGTTGCTTAGTCAGTGGTTAGCCTACAACAGCATGTCACGTGCTGACTCTTTCCCTAAGTCCTTTGCACGCGTCCTACTAGAATTACCCCTGCAACTCTAGTTAAGGATCCCCAAAGTACCTTAGCTATGCTAAGTACGATGCTCAAAGTTAAGTGAGTGATACTAGAAAATGGCTAAGTAAGCAAGCAAGAGTGAACAAGAGAGAATGCTTTAAGAATGCTTTGTATTGCTTGAGAGAACTTTACAAATGTTTGGATGGATGTACAAATGAGGGGAAACTGCCTATTTATAGTGCTCCCTAAAGCCTAGATGCTTCTTATTAAGAAATTTCTAACCTCCTCAATTGGAGGGTCCTAGAACAAGGTTATTCTAGAGAGTTCTACACTAATCCAATCTACATCTCTCTATGTACATGGTCTTAGAATAATCTAGACTACTCTAGTGTACAAAGAATATACAAGATTGTCCTAGAAGATTTTTGAAGCTTTCGGAAGACTTACGAACCTTGTAGTGCAATCTGGAACGTTATGGGGGCCCATCTCCAATATCCGTCTCGGCCATTATCTTCATTGGGCCTAAAAACGGTGGACCCCCAAGTTTCTGCCTGATTGGGCTTCATTTGGGCTCCTAAATGGCCCATATTGTGTTACTGTCATTTAGGTGTTCACTAGGAAAACAACACCATATCAAAATAAATCTCTTTAGGGGAGTGATGCTTCCTAGCACCCATGGGCAACTCCCTTGGCCCGATGTGTTGCCTAGTGCCTAAGTAACATTGTTTGCTGGGTGGGTGTGGGACTTGAGTCGTGACATGCTCTCCCATCCAAGTCTTAACGACCTTGTTAAGACCGTCCCTCGAAGTCGGTGATCTTGCCCTTGAACTGCCATAGGTTTTCCTCTTTCTCCCATGATGCTTCGCTATCCGGAAGACCCTTCCAACGGACAAGATACTCATTGTAGCTTGGTACGTCCCGTCTTCTTATGGCCTTTTTTGCCTCAATCACCTCGACATCCTGATCAAAAGATGTCACAACTGCCGTGGGCGCCCGTTGTGACTCGCCCCTTAGGATCCTCCTCGTCGCCATGGTAGGGCTTAGGTAAGCTTACATGGAACACCGGGTGTATTTTTAGTTTGGGCGGTAACTCAAGCTTGTATCTCACCTTGCCGACCTTCCTTACGACTGGGAATGATCCCTCGTACATCTGCACAAGGCCTTTGTGCACCTTGCGGAAGACCTTGTATTGGTGGGTTAGTAATTTTACCATAACCAAGTCACCAACTTGGAACTCTAGGGGCCTTATGTGCTTGTCGTCCCATTTCTTCATCTTCTTTTCTGCATTGTCCAAGTAGGCCCTTGAGAAGTTGAGTTATCAAGCTGTTCATGCCACCCTCTAGCAAGCATATGCAGCGGGGCTACTTCCTGTGTAGTGTACACGTGCGCCCACTAACTTCCTTCCCAAAGGCTGCTAGTCAAGGCTAACCCTAAGTACTGCTTCTAGCAAGTATGGCAACGAAAGCTAAGTAAGTGAGAAGTAGTAAGAACACAAGAGAGTAAGTTAAAGAACTTTGTATTGCTTGAGAGTGAGTGTTTACAAAATGCTTGGATATATTGCAAAATGAGAGGAAGGTCCTATTTATAGGCCTCCCAAGTAACTAGAATGTTCTACTCTAGATCCTTTTAACCTCCTCAATTGAAGGGTCCTAGAAGCTTGCTTTTCTAGAGCCTTCTATACAATCTGAGTTCCTACTCATATGTACATAATTCCGGAGTGTTCTACACTACTCTAAAGTTTACAAGTATGTACAAGAGCAACCTAGAAACTTCTAGAAGCTTCCGGACGCATCCCGAGACTCCTAGCGCATTCTAGAATGTTCCGAACTTCTCCTTGAAAATCTGGCTGCACCATCGTGTTCCTTGGGTCCAAAAACAGTGAACCACCAAGTTTGGGCTCATTTGGGTTTCATTTGGTCTCCCAAATGACTTATTATTGTGTTACTGTCAATACGGTGTTCACTAGTATTTCAGCAAGGGTGCTAAATAAAGCTCTTTAGGGGGAAGGTGCTTACCAGCACCCATGGGCATCTCCCTTGGCCCAAGTTGCTACCTACTGCCCATACGACCGCATTGACGCTATCAAGGGTGTGGGACATGAGTCGTGACATGACGCTCAACGCACATTGGTGCTCTTAGAAGACACTTATTATTGGCCACATATGCGTGATGATGTGGAGGCTTATGTACTGACTTATCTTATGTTAGCAAGATAAGATCGAGCAACGCGTGTCGGCAAGTAACCCTTGCCTATCCTTGGAGAGCGTCTCCACGGACTTTATCTCAGCTCTGCCCAAGTCTGAAGGGTGCGGTTCTATCATGGTGGCAATGGACCGCTTCTCAAAAGATGGGACTTTCATACCAGCACCAAAGAATTGTACTGCTGAGCAAGTCGCCAAGCTCTTTTTTAAGCATATCATGAAATATTGGGGCTTGCCAAAAAGCATTATTAGTGATCGAGATCCAAGGTTCACGACCAAGTTTTGGACGGAGCTATTCAAACTCCTTGGGTCTGGACTACACTTCTCTACAAGCTTTCACCTGATGGGCAAACGGAGAGGGTGAATGCCTTGCTAGAGCTCTATCTATAGGCACTTTCCAACAAGATTGGGCTAAGTTGATGGACATTGGCCAATTCTCTTTCAATTTGCAGCGTTCTGAGGCAACCGACAAGTCCATTCGATTTAGTCATGGGGCTAACCCTCGACTCCACAAGGAGTTGCATCACGCTACACGGGAAGTAGCCCCGCTGCATATAATTTGCTAGAAGGTGGCATGAACAGCTTGATATCTCAACTTCTTAAGGGCCTACTTGGACAATGTAGAAAAGAAAATGAAGAAATGGGCCGACAAGCACAGAGTTGGTGACTTGGTTATGGTAAAATAGCTATCCCTTCAATACAAGGTCTTCCGCAAGGTGCACAAAAGCCGCCTTGTGCAGAAGTACGAGGGACCATTCCCGGTCGTAAGGAAGGTCGGGAAGGTGAGGTACAAGCTTGAGTTGCCATCCAAGCTAAAAATACACCCGGTGTTCCATGTAAGCTTACTTATGCCCTACCATGGCGACGAGGAGGATCCTTTCGAGGGGCGAGTCACAACGGGCGCCCGCGACAGTTGTGACATCTTTTGATCATAAGAAGACGGGACGTACCGAGCTACAATGGGTATCTTGTTCGTTAGAAGGGTCTTCGAGACAGCGAAGCATCATGGGAGAAAGAGGAAAACCTATGGGAAGATCACCGAGTTCGAGGAACGCTTTTGACGAGGTCGTCAAGACTTGGGTGGGGGAGCATGTCACGACTCAAGTCCCACACCCACCCAGCAAACAATTTTACTTTGGCACTAGGCAACACATCGGGCCAAGGGAGTTGCCCATGGGTGCTAGGAAGCATCACTCCCCTAAAGAGCTTCATTTTGATGTAGTGTTGTTGTCCTAGTGAACACCCAAATGATAGTAACATAATATGGGCCATTTGGGAGCCCAAATGAAGCCCAAATAGGCTGAAACTTGGGGGTCCACCGTTTTTAGGCCCAATGAAGATAATGGTCGAGACGGATATTGGAGATGGGCCCCCACAACGTTCCAGATTGCACTACAAGGCTCGTGAGCCTTCCGAAAGCTTCTAGAATCTTCTAGGGCAATCTTGTATATTCTTTGTACACTAGAGTAGTCTAGATTATTCTAGGACTATGTACAAGAGAGATATAGATTGGATTAGTGTAGAATTCTCTAGAATGACCTTGTTCTAGAACCCTCCAATTGAGGAGGTTAGAACTTTCTAGATAAGAAGCATCTAGGCCTTAGGGAGCACTATAAATAGGCTGCTTCCCCTCATTTGTACATCCATCCACACATTTGTAGAGTTCTCTCAAGCAATACAAAGCATTCTTAAAGAATTCTCTCTTGTTCACTTTTGCTTGCTTACTTAGCCATTTTTTAGTTTCACTCACTTAACTTTGAGCATCGTACTTAGCATAGCTAAGGTACTTTGGAGATCCTTGACTAGAGTTGCAGGGGTAATTCTAGTAGGACGCATGCAAAGGACTTAGGGAGCACTATAAATAGGTTGCTTCCCCTCATTTGTACATCCATCCACACATTTGTAGAGTTCTCTCAAGCAATACAAAGCATTCTTAAAGAATTCTCTCTTGTTCACTTTTGCTTGCTTACTTAGCCATTTTTTAGTTTCACTCACTTAACTTTGAGCATCGTACTTAGCATAGCTAAGGTACTTTGGAGATCCTTGACTAGAGTTGCAACGGTAATTCTAGTAGGACGCATGCAAAGGACTTAGGGAAAGAGTCAGCACGTGACATGCTGTTGTAGGCTAACCAACGACTAAGCAACCACCGACTAAGCAATTTAAATATCATTACTTTTCCCAAATTTACATAACTAACCAATAGGTTAGCTTCACCCAGCCCCTAGCAAGGAAGACTACTCACAACTCATCTTAAATAACATGTAAACAAGGGTTAGGGTTCTAACTATTTCAATAATCGGGGAAAAGTGATTAACTAATAAATAAAATATCATCCAACAATAAATTATCAAGATCTAAAAAGATTCAAGTGACATGCAAGTACAAAATGAAATCAGAAGTTAAATAGATGAAGGTGGAAGAAATTACTAATTGAAGCTTCAAATGTTGAGTACAATGTGTCAAATTTTGAGAATAATCCTTGAAACTCACTATTACAATGATTCTTTTGAGGAAAATTAAACCAAATTATCAAAATAGATTGTTTCAAACTAAGAGGAGATGCTAAAAACTATGCTACTGTTGTTTGTCTCCAAATGAACTAAAGGGGAAGTATTTATACTCCCCAAATTACACAGGTTAATCCGTCAAAATAAAACGGATTTCCAGCTAGATGAGGCGCGCCTGCGCTAAGAGCGTCCGCTCCGAACAGCTACGCGCCCGCTCCTACTTGCCTCGGAAGAAGTCAAAATTCAAATAATTGAGGAGGAGCGCCCGCTCCCCTGTTCAACATATGGCAGATTCAAGATTCTTGGGGAGGAACGCTCGTTCCAAGGAGGGTGCACGTCCGCTCCTCCCTGCTTCACTTTAAGGCAGAATGTATTAAAGCAGCTAGGAGCGCCCGCTCCAGCTAGGGTGCACGCCCGCTCCTCACAGGTTTGGACTTGGGCAGAAAGTTGTAATTTCGATGGAGCGCCCGCTCCTCGAGAGGTGCACGCCTGCTCTACCGCCTTGAACTCCATTCTGAGTTTTGATTGCTTGTCAAAGTGAGTCATAACACCTGGAAATCATGGACAAACACATACAAAGAGGGGGAAAAGCTGAGGCACAACATTTATATACAAAACGGGTTAGACAGAGAGGAAAAGATTGCAAAATAGGGTTTAAATCAACACAATAAGTAATCAAATAAACCACGTATCAAATCCCCCCAAGCTAGTCAAATGCTTGTCCTCAAAAAATTCACATTGCCCAAAAACAAAAGAAAAGATCAATTTGCTCAAAGAAAAGCACATGCATAGATACAAGAATCCTTAAGCAATAAAACTCGAGCATGAGGTATATGCCTATTTTAAATGGGTGTAAGCTCGCAAATTAATTCTATTTGAAATATGAATTAGGTTTTATTTTAATTTTCTTTCAAAATCGAATTTCAGCACTTTAATATTTTATAAGAATTTCAAATTTTGAGAAAACAAATTTTAGCTGTGCGAAATATTTGATGGGTAAGTACATCTTCGAGATGGGATTATACTCTTTCCTAAGATTTTAGGTAAGTATTCCATTCGAATCGGGCTTCGATAATGGGGTTATACTCATTCCAAATTTTTAGGTAAGTATTACATTCGAAGGTGGGAATCTGTAATGGGGTTATATTCATTCCCAAATTTTTGGGTAAGTACTTTATTTATACTCATTTCTAGATCTTTAGATAGTTATTCCATTTGAAGCTTACTTTGGTAATGGGGTTATACTCATTCCCACATTTTTTGGTAAGTACTCCATTCAAAGTTGGGCTTCGGCAATGGGGTTATTCGCATTCCCAAATTTTTGTGCAAGTATTTCATTCGAACGTTCGCCACCAATATGGTCATACCCATTCTAGTAGGGTAATTTTACCCTTAAATTTTACCCTTTTGAGTCAGGAACATAGTCTTAAGGCTTTCCAATAACTCGACGTTTTTCTCTATGGGATCTAATGATAGAGGGAGAGTGGGTAAATTTGTGAGGAATGGTGGTAGGATAAGAGGGTAATTGTTTACGGATTGAATGAGGTTCCTATCCCGACGGCTCGGGGGGTGTGGCAGTGACAGGAAGAGGGCCGTTGAGATTTTTCATGAGGGAGGTAGGGGTGGTTGAGAGGGTGTTGCTATTGAACGTGGGTGAAGATAGGGTGGCATTTGGTGGCGGTTTCCTAAGGATTGAGTCACCGGAGCTGGTGCTCTGGTTGAAGCGGGGGTCAGTTCTGGATTCGAGTTTAACGGCGAGAATTCGGCGGTGTTTTGGGTAAAAAAATTTCCATGGTTTTTTCTCTGGGTTTAGGTTTGTTTATCTGTGTGTAATTTGTTTGGAGATGAATCAATTTCAGTGGAAGTAGAAGAGGGAAGTTTTGTAGGTTTTAAAGCTGGAAGATGAAGAATTCGGGTGGGTTTCCATGGCAATGATTGGTGCTTCCACCTCCACTGCCAAGTGGCGAGAATTATGTGGGGTGGTGGCTTCAATAAATGAAGATTGCACGCAAGGCTCTTCACATTCTTGGAGAATAGAGTTATCTTTTAAGGAGCTCCATTAAAAGTCAGAACTTGGAAGGAGTTTTCTTAGGAAACAACTTTTTTATTGTAGGCTTTTGGTTTAAAGTGTCTTTTTTGATTAATTTAATTATTTAAATTTGGTTTTGGAATTTGATGACTTTTAGTGTTATTTTTCTTTGGGGAAATCTTTTATTAGAGATAATGGTCCATGGACCATATGTTTTGGGGGGTTAAGGAATATTTTTATCTAACAATTTGGGTAAAGAGGTGGAGCCCATTTGTTAACCTTGGTTTTCAAAAGATAAAGAGCTTTCCAAGTGGGGAAGGTTGGTATTGGGCGTAGAGGTAGAAGGGTTGGCCGAATAGGAGTGTGGGTTAGAGATTGTTTACCTTTTTTTTATCTCATTGCAATATTCCTTTTGAGGACCAATAATTCCGCAGTTCAACAAAGTGAATGTATGTTTCGTATTCAATTTGTTTCCACCCGTTGCTAACCTAGCCCAGACTGAGGTGATTAATAGTGCCTTGAGGTCAATGTCAATACAAACCCTGGCATACTAAGCTCGAGTTAGATGATCGGTAGCATTAAGCAACTCTGATAGGGTTTTCGGGTATTTTGGCAATTTCAAAGAAGGCAATTTAATCATAGTATTCAACCAACAACTCTGGAAACCTTATCCAAACCGTCATTCTATCAAAAGGATTCATTGACGGTCTGAAGTTCGGCTTCCAATTCGTCAGCATAAGATAGTGGTCTAGAACAAAGCATCCCCCCCCCCCTTAAGAAGGGCTCTGTCATAGTCATCGTTGATTGAAAACCTAAATAGATAAACATCTCTTCCGAGGTCAATGACTTCCAAGGTACCTTTTTGCCCTTATCCTTTGGGTGATAAAGGATGGCCTTACCAAGATGCCTAGGCATTTGCCCATTAGCGTTAGCTTCCATGGGCTTAAAAGCTTAGTGAGTGTTTCCTTAGGGAAGGAGACGGCGTTGCTGGAGTTAGGAAGGGAAATGGGCTCGTCGTCCCACTAAAGAGAAGAAACTACTATTTCACGTGCCGCAGAGAACCACTGTGAAGAACCTTTGACGGCTTCTCTAAAAGACATAATCGGTTTTGGAACAATAGAGGGGAAGGCGTAGAAGGAGGGCTGGTTTCAGTTGTGTTAGTATCCACCACCATAGGGTTGTCTTCAGGCATACCATCTAGTGAAGCGACTGTAAGGTTCTCCATGGTGGTATCAATTATTTCCATAGAGGCCATGAGAAAGGCAAGATCACAAGAGACAAACTAGAGCTAGCTTCAATACCTGCAAGAAAAAGAAAAGAAAATAAAAACAATTTGATGAGAACGAACTTAATCCCCACACAAGGAGACTCTCACAGTTCCCTCACCAAAGCGAGAAGGAAAATCTCTGATGATCACCCAAGTTGAGAAAAAAAGCTAGAGAGAGAAGGAGAAAGAGCATGTTTCTTGTTTCTACTAATAAGGGCCCATTATTGCATACTCATATGCTACCATATATACTCTTCTTAGGGGCCAAGGTAAAGGACCATCCGCCACTCTCTCTCCGCTAAATACTCTCAAATTATACATCATTAGGCATCTAAAATGGGCATCAAAGGCTCCGCCCCGGGCTCACTACTCTGGGTCCATTTTGCAAATACACTCTCAAATTCGAGGCCCACGAGCGGCCTGCCAAGACCCAGATAGGCAATTTTTTTGCCGAATCAACTGCCTTTTCCTCTATTTATCTGTTTTGTATCTATAATAGTATTTTTATCTTGTCGTAAAAAGAAGGGGGAAAAATGCTCAACTCATTGATCCAATTTTTAAATATATAGAATCAATGAGATTCCCTTGTTAGAAAGATGGTTAATGAATGCCTTGGCCATGGGAAAAAGGGAATAAAAAGAAAATAAGGCTGGGCTAAGTTTTGCAAAGTGGTCCAATATAATTTGGATTGAGAAGAGCATACTTCAGTACGAGACTTGAACTCTTAACCGGTGTTAAATACTTCTTGTTGTTTGCCTTCTGAGGCCCTGTTTTCTTCATTTTAAATCAATAATTAATTCAGCAAAAACAGCTAATCTGAAAGTTCCTTTCCATTAAAAAAATTATCTCATTCAAAAAGTTTGATTTAATCAGTAAAAATTTAAGTTTTGATGAATACAAATCAGTGTTACTTGACAAATCATAGAAAAAGTTGGCTTAATTAATTTTAATTTGTAAAAATCAAATTTGGTCAGCAAATATAAATTTATGCCTGTAAAATTTCCTTTTCATCAGTTTAAATAATTTCAATTCCTTCAAAATCGAGTGTAGAAAAAGAGTTGTCTGGAGATTTCTTGGATGATTTGGAGCAAAATTGAAATTATTCGATAACTGTTCCTTATGACATCATCTTTAATTAGTAGCTCACTTCTGAGACTCCTCTTGGTTATTTGTGTCCATTAATCTCCTCCCTTTTTTGGTTGGTCATCTTAGGTGCTGTCGCTTTATTTCAGCTACAAGAAGACATGAAACGACATCTCAATGCAGATGGTAACTACACTGAGGAAGAGCTTGAAAGCTATATGGAATCTCACAAGAAAGTGATGATAGATTCTTTGTGGAAGCTCAATGTTGTTGACATCGAAGGGACTCTTTCTCGTGTTTGTCAGATGGTTGATATACCTATCCAATTATGTATTAAATACTTTGGTAGTATGTGGGTCAAGTTGACTATTATTTCTGACAAATATGTCTTTTGCTTATCCAGGTACTTCAAGACAACAATGCCAAAAAAGAGGAGCTTCGTGCACGAGCAAAAGGGCTAAAAACACTAGGAAAAATATTTCAGGTAATCTTAGTTTTCTGGTTTTTTTTTTTTTTTTTTTTTTTTTTTTGTCTGCTGTATCATCTAACATTGCTGAATTTCTTTGCTTCATCTTTATACTTACAGCAGGTGAAATCTGAAACCAATGAGGCTGATACTGCAATTGGGGCTGAACTTTATAAATTAAATGGAAGTGAGTCAAGCTATGATCCATTAGCTTCAAAGACATCCCCAAGAGCCGGGGAATGGAAGACCAATCTTATAATGGAATTGCAACACAGGTACTATCTTTGCTCATTATGATATTGGGCTACACTTAACAAGATAAAATATCCTTGGTTTCTGATCTTACACATTGCCTAGTTACTCACGTTGCCTGAATGACGAGTTTTAAGAGTCAGACTCTAAATACTACCTCCGTTTCATAAAATCTGCAACAAACTCTCTTTCACATTCCCCAAGACAATTTCTTAAGCAAAGATTAGTAAAAAAGGACATGTGATTATTAGAGGAGATAGAAAATAAATACCACCACTACCCACCTTGTAACCCACCCTCCCATCACCACTAAGATGTAAAACCCCACAACCACCACCCAAGAAACCCCACCACTACCACCAATCACCTTGAACCACCACCCAAAACCCCCACAACCAACTTGACCAGCCACCCATCAACTCTCACTACCCCCAAACGAACTCACCCAACCAACCAACCCGACCAGAACCCACCCAACCAACCCGACAGCTGACCACCAACAAACCCACCCAACGAACTGAAACAACCACCCTACCACCTTCGACAAACCGAAACCCCAACAAACCACCACTAATTTAGATCTCAAACCACAACTTACCACTATCTAATTTCGATTTTGAAAAGGGGTGAACTTTGAAAAGGGGAAAAGAGGGGCGGCGACTTTGAAAAGGGGCTAAGAGGGGCGGCAACTTTGAAAAGGGGAAAAGAGGGGCGGCGACTTTGAAAAGGGGCGAAGTGGGGCGGCAAATTTGAAAAGGGGAAAAGAGGGGCAGTAGCGGCGAACTTGCGAGGGAAAATGGTCGCCGACTTGATATGAGTGGTGTTGGTGGTGCGGTGGTTATGAGAGAAGAGAGAATAAGGTTGCTGTTGGTGGTGGTTGAGAGGGAGGAGAGAGAAAATTTGGTGATTTTGGTGGTGGATGTGGTTGTGAGGGGGAGAGAGAGGATGTAGGTTAGAGTTTTAAGTATGGATAAATTAATTTGGGTAAAAAGTTAATATGTTGTTTATTGAAGTTAAGTAAATATAGTAAGGGTATAACAGTAGATTTACACTAAAAAATTTACTATATTAGTAAAGTTTTTTTTTTGTTGTTGCACACAATGTGTAGTTTCCGTTTTGGGATATTGTTGTAGATTTTATGAAACGGAGGTAGTATAAGTTTTCTTTATCAACACGAAAAAAATTTGTTCAATTAACCTTATCATGCAAGGCACGTGTAATTAGTAAAATAAGAAGTCATGTGCCCTGCACGTTGAGGTCAACACCAAAAAAATAGGTGGTTAACGTCGAAAAGTAGGATATGGACTTTTTTGACAAAAAAATTATATCTAGGTCAAGTGCAAAAAAAATATTTAAGGTAGTTTGTGACAAAATAGGCCTTTAAAAGGTTGTTTCTGAAAAAAATTTCTTAATTATAACACCAATAACTAATAATTTTTCTAGTAATTGTGTTTAAATAATTTCGATTAATTTGCTCGTTTGCACTCTCAAGCCCCTTTCTTAAAATGCATGCCAAAAGGTATGTTGCGAGTAGGGAGCGGATGAAGTATATAGTAACCAAAAACTCATAATAACTGACGTTGAAAATATATTGTGGAAACATTATGACCAAAATAGGTACCCTTACCCCTTATTAAATCCTAAAACTCTTTAATAGTAATTTTGCAATTCTTTTATTGTTTTATTATTATTGCATATGACTAAATCAATTTGAACTCCTAAAGTCCTAATTAATTACTGAAAATCTAATCTCCCATGTGTTTTTAAGTAAAAGCACGGATTGACACAAAACCATCATAGGTTAAGACATGGTGAGGCAAAAGTCTAACTAGTATGCTTGACTAAAGAAAGATATGAGTTAATATTCTTACACATGATTTTACCAAGCCAAATGCAACTAGTGCCGCTGTGTCCTTGACCACCTCTAGTCCAATATACCTTTTAACCAATCCTGATTAACTTGACTCATGAACATTAGCTAGCCTTAGGAAAATCGATTATTAAGTATGATTTCTCTTTGTGCAAATTAAAGGGTGAAAAGATGCAAGAAAGTAATACTAAAACTATTCCTCCTTTGTGCAACACTTTATAAGAACCTTCTCATAAATATTGGTTACCAATCTCTTTCTCTTTTAGTGGTTAGTATCTTAGTCTTTATTTTTGACAATTGGACATAAGTACAGTTTTTGTTTATCTTGTTTATCACATAGTGTTCAAACAATACTATAATACCCTTTTTAGCCTTTACACATGTACCAAACCTTTGCACTTGAGACATGAACAAATCAATAATCTGAAATATCAAACAAGGCTAATCATGAGATTAAAATTAAGAGACATGATTGATCATACAAATATGCTCATGAATTTTGCTAAATCTTTAACAATTAGGCAAATAAAAAAAAATTAAATGTTAATGTATGAATAAAGAACATAATTTAATGCTCTAATAATCCTAGACTCCTAGAGTATAAACATAAATAGTACCTCAAATAATCCTAGATTATAAACCTTAAGAGGCATGTCAAAAATTATTGACATAAATTACTATTCTTGTTCCTAAAAGATACACCTTCATCCAATTCTCTATCCTTTTGAATAATAGATCCCTAAGACCTCATAGCCTTGGACAACCTTCTAATCCAAGTTGATCACATGTCTCCTTGTTTCTCACACTGCTAAACTTACATTCCAAATATTCCGTCTTATTTCTACTCACCTTCAAATCATGGGATTCTGAAGTTCATCCACACGATTACAACTTACTTTCCACACCTTCTTTTGTCTTATCAATAAACATAATATTGTTAGCAAACATCATGCAGTCATGCACCATGGTATATCATTTCGAATTGAACTTGTTAATTCATTCTTGACTATAGCAAAAAGAAAAGGGATAAGTGTAAAACAATGAACTCCAATTGTAATAGGGAACTCTTCGGTTTTCTTTATAGTGATTTGCACACTTGTGCTAGCTCCCTTATACATATCCTTAATGATGTTAACATATAACCGCGAAATGTCTTTTCTTGTTAAAACCCAACAAAGAATCTCCCTTGTACCTTATCGTAGGCCTTCAAATCAATTAAAATCATGTGTAAATCCTTCTTCTTTTCTCGATAGATCTCCATTAGTTGTCTCATAAGATGGATTGCCTCCACGGTCAATCGCATAAATCCAAATTAAATTAATGAGATGTTCACATCCTTAACCTTTGTTCTATCATTCACTCCCAAAGTTTCATAGTATGACTTATTAGTTTGATTCCTCGATAGTGTGCACTATTTTGGAGTTCTAGATTAACCGAGAATGCGGGACTATGCCTCAAGCCACGTACCTGTTTCGTCCATTCTCAATTCATAGTAGTTGGCAACCCGGATTGTGAGAGATGACGAACTATTATTGAAAACCCTAGATTTGCAATTTAAGCATTTTGATATAGTTATAGGGCTTAAAAACACATGCAAGATCATAGGTACATTCCTCATGTTCGCTTGTGTTCATCAATGTTGGAGAGCAATCACTCTTTCTTTGACATCTTCAAGGCTTCAATTATCTTTTTTTGGAAAAAAATAAAGAAAAGAAAGGTTTAGGGTAGGTGGGGAAAAAACAAGTGATTCCCTTTACTTATGGATTTTTCCTTTTCTTTTACATTTAGTTAAATCTGTTGTCAACCTTTGACATTTCTCATTGAACTTTATAAGTACTTTTCTCATTTGACTTAATTTGTGTTTTTGTTTTTATTTATTTTAATTTCTTTCAAGCTAATACTCCCTTCGTTTTCTTGATTTCTACTTGATTAATATAGCAACACACCGAGGAAAAGTGAAAATGGGGAATATACATGTGGTTACTTTTGCTTTACAGTGGAGAGAGATATAGAGTAAGGGATTAGTCCCACTAGTGATTTTTTCGGTGATAAAAAAAATGAATAAAAGGTCGTCTTGATAGGAGCAAAGTAAAAGTGAGTAGAATTTTAGAAAACGAATGAAAATGGAAAGTGAGTAACGCTTAGTATTTATTAAAAATATTAAAAATAAACTAAAAAATATTTCCTATGTTTTTTTAAATGCATCACTTTCTATAAAGGAAAGTTTCAACTTGTTAAGAGCATTAAACTTAATATCAAGTAACATGTCTAGCAAGACATCTAATAATCATATTATTTAGAGGGTTACCTCAATAGCATAGACTCATTATCCGAGACTTTGTCACTGGAATAAAACACCACATGGGATTTTAATCACATTCCCTTAGACCATCAAGAACTTACCTCTGCTCCATTCTTTTGTGCCAGACAAAATCTCATATTGATACGAAAATGATCCTAGTTCATGGCAATCAATAGTATATAAAATTGATACTATTTTGTTTCTATATTGTTGGGGGAAAAAAAAAATAACTGTTGATTCCAAAAATTATTATAGACAAATCAAGAACTTCCCTTGAACAAATTCAATCGTCACACTCGAACCAAAGACATGTCCTCCTTCGGTTGTGTCGTGGTTTGGTATCCAATTATCCATTGCCTAAGAAGCAAAATACGCTACCACCGATACAAGTTTCCCGGTGAGGCACGCCCCCCAAGTTTTACATAATGACCTTCGCAATCTGTTTACCTGAATTCTAAGGTTGGAATTGCTTAAGAATTGTTCGGATCTCAAAGGGTAGGGTTGTGTTTAGGTTTCGTATGAATAATCATAAAGAAGAAGGCAATACTAGTACTTATATGTATCTTAAAAATATGCGACAAATAAACAAATTGACTCAAGAAATAGGCGGGCCCGGTCAGCAACCAGCCGCTCGTCCAGGCACGAGAGACTCTCCCAGACTAGGTGTCACGCCCAGTCGGGCAATCTCGATTCTCTACCCGTGGAAGCAACTAGGCTAGAGCCGCCCAGCTGGGCTCGTCAATATGAGGTCCCGCCACCGGGCGCGAAAACCCTTTACAGCCAAATTCCTTCGACTGGGCGCGAGTGTACTCGGAACATCGTTTAATCTCCTACAAGTGCGGATCGTCATGGCCTTGCAATTCATCCGATTGCATTACCATTTCCAGCATTTATAAAATAGAAAGGAGGTGTCACGCCCAGTCGGGCAATCTCGATTCTCTACCCGTGCAAGCAACTAGGCTAGAGCCGCCCAGCTGGGCTCGTCAATATGAGGTCCCGCCACCGGGCGCGAGTGTACTCGGAACATCGTTTAATCTCCCACAAGTGCAGATCGTCATGGCCTTGCAATTCATCCGATTGCATTACCATTTCCAACATTTATAAAATAGAAAGGAGGTTGGATTCTAACACCATGTTTGTGACCGGGGCCGTATGCTGGAAAATTCACCAATGGAATCGCACCTCTCAAGCTACAAAAGATATAAGTACTGATCTAAACACCATGTTTGTGACCGGGACCGTATGCTGGAAAATTCACCAATGGAATCGCACCTCTCAAGCTACAAAAGATATAAATTAGTTTGTCGTTTGTAATTGTCGGCAGATGTCTTGCAATTCACGTGTTTTTTAGATATAAGTACTGATCTAAACAAAGATCTGACATTACAAAGAAAATTATTGAGTCGGCAGTGAACTACATATCAAGTATCGACACTTGTTATTCAACATACTGACATAAGCTTTTGTCAATTATTGTGTCGTGTCGACACACAACATCCTAGTGACACAACATCCAAGTGAGCAAAGTGTCGGAGTAACAATGGATGTGGGAAGTTATAATCTGATTATGATGTAAATCATATGGGAACACCGTGAGGGGTATAATTATGAGTGTAGCTATTTGAAGGAAAATTGAAGTTGTGGAAATTAAAGGACACAATAAAGGAGAAAGTGGCAAGGAAGGTGGAGGATTGGGATGATGAAGATCTCCAAAGAGGCCCAGGGAGGCCAAAATGCAAATGATGACTTAAATGGAAGGAGTTTAAAATGTCATGAAGAAAGTGGGACCGAATGGAAGTGAATGGAGGAAGAGGATCTTTGTGGATGACCATAGGAGATAGACTTTAGTTCATGCGGTCAGCCCCCATATTTTAGGAATTTAGCTTTGGATTTATTTACTTAATGCTTTGGTAATAACAATAATAAATACTATGTCATTAACAGCACTAAACCTTGCAAAAATCATGATTAAACTATTATCAAGGCATAAAAAATCAGCTTTATATTTCCTGACACAATCTGGTTGTCTTCAAAAAAAAAAACACAATCTGGTTTACAACATAAGTATTCGAAGTAACAATCTTGTGATTATCTTTATTCTCATAAAATGTGTACTTAAAGCCTCTAATATTGTGAATCATGTTAATGCATACAGTATCTGGGGCATTAAAAATCAAGTTTTGTCAACTATGATTTTAGTTTTTATGAGGCCAATATAACTTGTCCAATTCAAGCAATAAATCTCAAGTTCAACATCTTACAAAAACAACCCAAAACACACAGTCGCTTGCTTACGAGAAGATGATGGCAATATGATGATGAAGCAGTAGAAGAAATCAAAGTGGAGAGGGAGAGGAGTGAACAGCAGAAGAATAAGGAGAAGAAAGAAATCAAAGGAGAGGAGAAAGACGTTGAACTTGAAAAGAAACTAAAAGAAAGGAGTGACTGTGTGAGGTAGGGTGTCGTATGACAGCTTTACTTTAGGCTAAAAACATCCAAAATTATGGTGAATTTGCTAAATCTTATGCTTGGACACAAACTCGTCACTTGTATAGTAATACATGTCAGATTAATGTTGCTTCAGGTTGGTTTTGTGGTATTAATATTAGTAGACTCTGGCTAGAAAGACTAAATTTCTGAGAATACCATTGTTTCAGAACGACGTCAAATGTTGGAAACTTATTGGATAGGTGCTTGTTTGAGCTCAGCTTGAAATCTAAAAAGCCGGGCAAAACAGAGCATAGTTCAGCTCGAGAATGTTGCTCGAATGTGCAACTTAAATAAACTGAGCTAAATGACTTGCGAGTTTCCTCTGAAACATGGAAATTGATATTAAAATTTTCTAGCTTGAATTGAGTTAAGGGCCAACCCTAGTTATCCTAAGCTTGGGCTTGTCCCGTTTTATTTCCTCTCCCTAAAAGTTTAGGTGATTGATTTGATTCATACTTCTTAAAGTTCCTTGCACACACCTTGGCCTGCCCATATTTCTGTCTTTTACTCAATTTTTTTGTCCTATGAAATGTTCTCAAAGAAACATTTTCCTGGTCAGTGCTCGGGCATAGCATTCATTGGAAATTTACTATCTATACTCATTGCAGATTCCATATGTGGTTGCCCCCCAGTTTGCTGATGCTTCACAATGCCATATTAGCTACCCAATGCCAACAGCCCCTCCTGGTGTTCAAAGAAGTCATTCAACGGGCAAAGAGTAGTAATGGTAGTTTGGTATCTCCCCCGTGTTTGGCTTTCGGTTTCCATGTTGAATACATGTTTGATTATACTTACTGTATCATTATTAGGTCATCTAAGAGATGGGTTTTTGTTTTCATTTATCTTATTTCTTATGGGTCCTTTTGAGAAGCAATGTGAAAATGAGCTAGTAACTTTGTTGTCATTGGTTGCTGAATGTGAAAATGTCTATACAACTCTTGCTGTATAGGCATTTTCTTGGAGCCATACTAAATCTTTCCGTTCCAGTCTTATATCGATGCCTGCTTTTGTTGAAATAGTCTTAGTATGGCTTCAGAGAAATGTCTCTACAGCATGAGTAATAATGGGTTCTTGTTTTCATTGGTTTTTGTATGGGTGTAAATACTGTGTTGATTTGTCAGATTATACTTTGAATTTTTATTTTTATTATTATTTTATTTTTTTATGGTATGTATTATGCTTTCAATATTTAATATCACCTCAGTGTAATAAGAAATTTTATGTGCTAACTGGACCTGGAGTCCCGGACTAATGTTTCAAACCCATTTGACTTCAAAAATTCTGATGATTTTTATTCACACTATATTCAGCTGGGGTGCAAGGTTTCAAGTTCACAAGTCCGGGATGCATTAGCACCCGAAACATACTGAAAGGTAAACCTGGATGAACACCATGCCCGATCTACTTTTGTGTAGTGAATCATGTTTTGGATCGTGTGATAACAATAGATCAACTCACGCAAAATGTTATGCTTGATAATCAATATAATGTAGTAGATTAACAACTAAAAAAGGTCATTTCCATGTTCGCCAATCATCATTACTTCATTAGCTTCCTCCTGGCTCCCTCCCGTCAGCATTTGCCCTTCTACAGGTAGATCGGATTCAAAGTCATTCAAGGACTTTTACAGGTGTACATGCAGTATAATACTCATTTCTACCCTTTTTTTCTCTTATTGTTCAATGGCTAAATGCTACTCCTGCTTAGAATTTCTAGATCCGTCACTGACTCCCTCCTATATTTTTATTCAATGGAAATATAGGAGGAATAAAAGAAATAAAAGGAAGTAGTAAGCCCTTATATTTCTATTCAATGGAAATATAGGAGGAAGTAGTAAGCCCTTATATTTCTATTCAATGGAAATATTGGAGGAACAAAAGAAAATGAAGAGAGTAGTAAGCCTTAAGGCTTTCTCAATGATCAATTAGGCTCCGTAAGCTTTCTCAATGGTACATTGGGCTTAATTGAATTCATCAAAAACATTGGATGTTAAAATTGATGGTGTGTTATTATTAAAATTATTTTGTATTTATATTGTAATAATTTTTTACAAACTAGGTTTGCAATTGGGTAATATGAGGGTTGTTTCTTAGACTTTGGAATAGTAAATTTGGCCTAAAATGCCAATGTTTGGCCATTTTGGCTTCACTTAGGGAATTTTTCCAACAATTTAAAGCGCCACATGGAAAATTTATCAATTTTTAGCTAATATAAAAAGAAATTTTTAGCCACTGTAAAAAGGATTTGCATTTCAATTTTGAATTAAAAATTCAATCATTATGTAAGTAAAATGAATGGACAAGGTTTGAATTTCAAAGTTAAAATACATGTAATAATAATAAAAACAAAGAAGTACTAAGCAGGTGCTTGCTTGAATGGCTCCCCGATGTTCGGGTTGAGAGATATTATCTTTTTTTTGACAAAACCGCAGCATAGCATATTATTAAATCATCAAAGTTTCATAATCATTACATAAACCCCCTGAATTTTATGAGGGTACTCTTCAAGCCAAGCACGAAAATTACTGAAATTAAAACTTAAATTTGCTAAGCTATGTACAACTGTGTTACCCGATCTTCTAACAAAAGAAAAATCACAACTTTGGCAGCTACGAGCAAGCAATAGGATATCCCGTACCAAGTGACCAAAAGCACAGGGAGAAATATAGCCCTTCTTCATATGGTGGAAAAGCTTTAAGTTATCAGTTTCGAGGATAAACTTCTTGAAGCCCGCTTCCATAGCTATTTTAAGGCTAGATCTCATAGCAAACGCTTCCCCAATATCGACACTAAAATTCGGGTTGAGAGATATTATCTTGAAACTTCAGGAATTCATAACTTTGTCTCCGGGTGTCTAATCAAGGTGAAATTTTTTCTTTTTGAAATAAAAAAATTATCTTATGTTATTAGGAATTCTATCTATGGATTATATCCATAAGAAATTAAGAAGTATATGAAATCTTTTAAATAAAAAAATCACAATTTTATTTAGGATTAAAATATTTAATCTCTATACAAGTCAAATTCACAACTGGCAGTTTAAATAAGTTAAATTATTTTTTTTTAAAAAAATTATGATATTAGATATCTTATCCATAAATCTAAATTAAAGTATTAATTTACAACTTTAAATTAATTATACAATACGTGAATGAGATTGTAAATTAAAATTAATCAAATTTTTGTAAGAAAATGATTTTTTTAGTTAAATAACTAATGTGATTTTAGTTTTTCAAAAAATACATAATAATCCATAGATTGCGATAACTAAAATATGGGCTTACATCTAGTCTCAATAAGTAGAACCATTAGTGATTTATTATCAATGTTAAATATTTTATGCTTATCGGGTGATCAATTGTATCACTAGACAGAGCTTTTTTTGGTGCAGGTCACACCGTGTGGCCTGCTGCCAAGTCAGTAAAAATAACGGATTACGCACGTATAACGGGGTTATTGTTTACTCGTATAATGGGGTTATTGATTTTGTCAGGGTTACTTGTTTTTTTTTTTCCAGAGGTTACTTGTATTTATTTTTTCAGGGGTTACTTTTTTTTTTCAGAGGTTACTTGTATAGATTATTTATTCAGAGGTTACTTGTATTATTCAGGGGTTACTTGTATTTTTTATTCAAAGGTTACTTGTATGGATTATTTATTCAGAGGTTACTTGTATTATTCAGGGGTTACTTGTATTTTTTTTAGGGGTTACTTGTATGGATTATTTATTCAAAGGTTACATGTATTTTTTTTTTCAGGGGTTACTTGCATGGATTGCTTATTCAGGGGTTACTTGTATTTTTTTTTTCAAGAGTTACTTACTTGTATTTTTTTCAGGGGTTACCTGTATTATTTTTTTTAGGGGTTACTTGTATGAGTTATTTATTCAAGGGTTACTTGTATGAGTTACTTATATGAGTTACTTATATGAGTTACTTCAAAGGTTACTTGTATGAATTACTTATTCAAGGGTTACTTGTCACTAATTCAAGAGTTGCTTGTAAGCCTCATACCAAACCAGTAACACCCTACAAGTAACCCTTGAGAAAAACTAATAACACCTTACAAGTAACCCCTAACTAAACTAGTAACACCCTACAAGTAACCCTTGATCAAAACCGATAACACCCTACAAGTAACCCCTGACCAAAACCAGTAACACCTTACAAGTAACTCCTGACCAAACCAGTAACACCTTACATGTAACCCCTGACCAAACCAGTAACACCCTACAAATACCCCTGACCAAACCAGTAACCCCTGACCAAATCAGTAACACCCTACAATTTTGGGCTTTAATTGCAGCAATTTGGCCAAGAGGAGAGAGAATATGGGTGGAGTAGAGATATGGTTGTTGGTGATGTGTGGTTTGGTTTGTAGATGAAGCTAAGAAAAGAGGAGAAAGAAAATGGGTAGAGTAGAGATATAATTGTTTGTGATGTGTGGTTTGACTTGGAGAAGAAGATAAGAAAAGAGGAGAGAGAAGAGTTGTGGTATTTTTTTTAAAAAAATAATAATAAAAATTGTGGCTGGCTACACCGTGTGGCCAGCCACATACAAAAATTTTGATTAAATGGTGTCATTGAACATTTCAGTGTTACTCCGTACTATTTATGTATGTAGTGTCACTGTTACTATATATTCATTTAGTATTACTCACTACGTGTAAAAATAGTATCACTACATAGTCAATGATACTATCTAAGCTTTCAACGATACATTTAAAAAGTGGCCCCACTTAACCTTCTCTCTCCTCCTTTCTCTCACCCCCATGTGCTTTTTAATATTTTAATATTTGTTGCACTTGCAAATGCATAACTAACCTCCCTCATATTTTCTCCAATAGCTCATACTATGACTAAATTGCATCAGCTCGTCTTGTGTGCGGCCGGCCACACCGTTTGACCACTTAAAGTAACTCCTATAACATTGATCAGTTAATCCTAATACCAATCAAGTAACCCCTATAACACTGACCAAGAAACTCTATAACAATTATGAAGTAACCTCTTTAACACTGATCAAGTAACCCCTATTACACTAGCAAAGTAACCCCTATAGTGGTTGGCCACACCGTGTGGCCAGCCACATATAAGACTTTGTGAAATTGCATTGGTGTAATTTGTTGTGAAAAATGTAAAATTATGTTAATAATATCCTTGTAAAACTTTAGTACGGAGTAAACATGGGCACGGGCCGTGCCGGCACGCGGGCGGCACGGTCGCCGGCACGGCGGCCCACCTGTGGGCCGTGCCGTGAACATATTTGTGGGATTTGGCACGGGCACGGCACATGGCACGCCGGGCGGCACGGTGGCCGGCACGTGGGCCGGCATGCTGGCACGACCCGGCGGCACGGCACGTGGCACGGCCGGGCACGGCACGAGCCTGGCCCGGCACGGCCCGTGCCAAATTACCGTTGGAAAACTAGCCGTTTATGGCCGTTTTCCAACAGCTATAAACGGCTAGTTTTCCACCCCTTTTTCCACCCAAATTCCCTATAAATACCTCATATTTTCCTCCAAAACTTTCACAATTCATCAACTCATCTCTTCTCTCTTATTCTCTAATTTTCTTACTCTCAAGTCCCAAATTCTCAATTCTCAAATTCCTACAAATCCTACAATCTTGCTCTCTTTTGTGAAAAAAAATAAAAATCCTACTCTCTTATAAATTTTACATTTTTACTATTATTACCTTTATTAGTCTACTACCAAAAAAAATATATTGTTATATTTACATTCGGGAAATTATAAATTCGGAAAATTATAAGTTCGGGAAATTATAAATTTGGGAAAGCATTGAAGCGTCATTGTAAGATCTAACTCAACTTTATTTTAATTTGTTATTGTTAGTTGTTAATCTTGTTATTATTATTATTATTATTGTTATTATTATTATTATTATTATTATTATTATTATTATTGTATTCTTGGAAGTTGGAACTACTTAATTATATAAAAACTACTTTCTATTTTAATTGTGGATTATTTGGATTGTTGAAATCTGTCTAAGGCGGGACTTGGGCTCTGGACAACGTCGCTTCTAACCTCTCCTACCTGGGATCTCATTGATCCAAGTAATCTACTATTATTATAATTATTTTTAAAAAATTTAATTTATATAAAAACTACTTACTAATTCTTATTGTTATTATTGTTGTGAATTGTTATTATTATTGTTATTGTTACTTTGTTATTGTTATTGTTATTGTTATTTGTATTATTATTATTATTGTTATTGTTACTTTTATTGTTATTATTATTAATTAATCATGGCATCAAACCCGAACGCTTCCTCCTCCTCTAGAAAAGCCAAGTCAAAACGTAGGGAATCACCAAATCCAAACACTTCAATGCCTATGCCCCCCCCCCTAACATGCCCTTTCCCTCCCCTAACATGCCCTTTCCAAACACTTCCACCCCTTTCTTTCATCCCCAAAACACGGGAGGGCAAGAACAAATGGATGATATGGCTCCTTGGACCCAATTTCAACAAAGCCAATTTCAACAACATGAATTTCCTTTTCCTCCTCCTTCCCAAGGTAGCCAAACACAAGCCTGCGGGTCGAGTGAACCATCCACCCAAATGCCCAACACCCAAAATCCTAACATATTAGAGTGGTGTACCGAAGAGGATTTTGCTCAAACCAAAAGAAAGAGTGTAGTTTGGTCACATTATCAATTAAGTAAAAATGGACAAAAGGCCAAGTGTCGGACTTGTGGTAAAATTTTCTCGGCCGATACCAAGGGAGGGACGGAACACCTTAATAGACATACAAAAAAATGTGGTGGACCATCTACTGATCCAACCCAACCCAAAATTTCTCAATTCCATCCACAAGGCTTCATTTACAATTACGAGAGAGATAGGGATGAACTTGGGAGAATGATTGTACATGCGGAACAACCTTTTATTTTCGCTGAAAATGATGCCTTCAACAACTATATTAACCGAGCACTACAACCAAAACACAAAAAAATCTCCCGAAAAACCGTTCGATCTGCTGCCATGAAGAGTTATCTAGAGTACAAATTGAAATTAGTAAATGAATTAGCTAATCTTCCTAGTAGAGTTTCTTTAACCGCCGATGCATGGGATGGTGGTTACGGACTCCACTATTTATGTGTTACTTGTCATTGGTTAGATAATGAGTGGATGTTACAAAAACGCATCATTCATTTCAAAATGCTTGAATACCCTCATACCGGTCTTAACATTTCACATCATTTAATGGAAGCCATTGATGCATATAGTCTTAGGGATAAAATCATGTCAATGACTTTCGATAATGCAACTTCTATGACATATAGTGTGAATTTGGTCAAAAACCAATAGACCGATGTTATATTAGATGGAGATGCACTTCATGTTAGATGCATTTGTCATGTTCTTAACTTGTGTGTGAAGGATGGAACACAAGCAATTGGTCCATTTTATCACAAAATAAGGAATGTTATTATGTCTATTAATAGCTCTAACATGAGATATCAAGAATGGAAAGGTTTTTGCAACAACGGATAAAAACCATAAAAATAGCACCGGATTGTCCAACTAGGTGGAACTCCACCTATGAAATGTTGAGTCGGGCAATCGAGTACAAGGTTCATTTAACACTTTTTTTATAATATGAAATTTCCACAAAATGCTTTACTAGAAGATGATTGGGTTAATTGTGAAAAATATATGCAGTTTTTACAATTACTATATGGTATGACACATTGTTTTTCTTCTGTATATAATCCATGTTCTCATTCTTTTCTTAGTAATGCATGTTTACTTGCACAACTTTTTGCGGAACACCGATCTCAACATGTTTATCGTGGATATCTTCCATCCATGGAGGAAAAATGGCGTAAATATTACACCGATATTCTTATGATTTATATTTTTGCTTCTATTTTAGATCCTAGGCAAAAATATGATGGCACCTTTTTATTAATTGATATTTATTATAGTAACATGAATTTTGAAGATGATGTTGAAGCTTTTAAAACTAAGGTGACAAATGATTTTTTTTCTTTATACTCCACCTATGAAAGTAAATATGGAACCGTGTCTCGATTTGCCCCTTCTCAAACATCCAAAAATGTAAGTAAACGGGCCAAAGGTTTATTTGCACAAGCTGCTAACATGATGTCCAAGTTTTCAGGTACGGAATCATCATCAAGTAAGAGAACACAAAGCGATGTTTCGGAGTTGCAAATGTACTTAAGTTACGACTTCATGAAAGACATGGACGATGAAGAGAAGTTTGGCCTCGACATCCTCGATTGGTGGAAATCACAATCCGTGAAACATCCAATTTTGTCGGCAATGGCTCGTGATATTTTTGCAATCCAAGTCTCCTCCGTTGCCTCCGAAAGAGCTTTTAGTGCGTCGGGACGAGTTTTAGACGATAGAAGAACAAGACTAAAACCCGAAACACTTGAAATGTGTGTTTGCTTCAAGGATTGGTTGGATGCCGAAACTCGTTCTCAAGATCGTACTTATGCACAAAACGACGACGATGAAGGAACGTCGACTTCTTTTAGTTCTCATACTTCTCAATCAACTCAATTGGCGGATGAACTTGAACCTCTAGAAGACGAAGACGAAGACGAAGATGAAGACGAAGGCGAAGACGAAGACGACCAATAATAATTACATGATTACATATTTACATTATACACTATTGTATTCTTTTTATATTATCGAACTTCGTATTCCGTATAATAAATGAAGTTATTCAATATTCATACACTATTGTACGATTTTTAATTATCATTACTTATTTTGTATTATTGAATTATCGTACATTCGTACCGACTACCGTCATATAATAAGTTATTCTTCAATTTTTTGTGTTTTCGGATTATCGCACTCGTATTTTTTTTTTATTATATGCATTGTTGTTTTTTGCTAAATTAATAAAATTGTTTTTATTTGTTTAAATAAACTTAAACATAATTATTAATTAGATAAATAGTTTATATAACCTAAATTAAAATAAAGTTGTTCAAAAAATGAAAACAAAATAGATTAACATTAACATTTAACATAAACATAAATTAATCACATATATTAAGTTGTACTAAAAAAAATATATATCGTTTAATTCGTTTTTTTTTTCATTTATTAAAAAAAAATAAAAAAAAAAATAAGCTGGCACGGTTTGGCCCGCGGCCCGGCACGACACGGCTCGCAAGGCACGTGGGCCGTGCCGTGCCGTGGGTTGGGGTGTGCCAAATTTAGGCACGGCACGGCACGGCCCGCCGCGGAGCCGACACGGCACGACCCCCACCCCGGCACGGCCCGCGGCGGCACGGGCACGGCCCTTGCCCATGTTTAGTACGGAGTATATTTACAAGATTACCTACATACATGAGTAATTTTGTTTAAGGTGGGATGTTGGTTTTAGACTCTAAACTTGCTAAAAAATAATCAAGATTTAATAATGGAACAAAAGATAAATCAGAAATCCTAATTAGAGTAATAGGATAGACAAACAAAAAGATTATGCGCCCATCACATCACGTCTCCCCCAATTAAAATCCAGATCTTCTTCCCATCTTCCTTGAACCCAAAGTGAAATTTACAAATATTTATTTAAAACAAAATTTTTACTTTGATAAAATAGTTTACTGTATAAATAAATAACAATCAAATAAAGAAGAAGAAAGAGAAGTCTGCCATCATCACTATCTTTGTCTCTGCACTTTCGTCGGTGATTCACTTTGCAATTCTGGGCTGCTGCTGCTGCTGCTGCTGTTGTTAGCCCAGAATAGATTGATTGTTTTAGATCTGCTTTGGTGGGTCTTTCAATGGAGTCCGAGAAGAAAGCGCCTGCTGTTTCAGATATGGGCGCCTGGGCTATGAACATCATCAGCTCCGTCGGTCTTATTATGGCCAACAAGCAACTCATGTCTTCTTCTGGCTATGCCTTCAGCTTCGGTTTTTCTCTTTCTCTTTTTCTCTCTCTCTATATATATATCCAGAATTAATAGTCGCGTTGATAGTGTAATTTGAACGAGTAATGTGACAATTGTATATCGAGTTATTGTTATTGGATCTGCTTCATCTGACCTGAATTGTTTCTTTTATTGAACCCTTCAAGTTTTTATATAATGTAGTATTATTTGTTTTGAAATCTGTGTATTGAATGGATTGATCCATATTTGGGGGTTGAGTTATAACTGTGAAATTGCTTGGATTTTGTGATGTTTCACAGCTACAACCTTGACTGGTTTTCACTTCACTGTGACTGCCCTGGTGGGTCTGGTATCGAATGCGACCGGGTATTCTGTGTCCAAGCATGTTCCTGCTTGGGAGCTCCTTTGGTTTTCCGTCGTTGCCAATATGTCTATTACTGGGATGAACCTTAGTCTTATGCTTAATTCTGTCGGTTTTTATCAGGTTTGTGTTTTTCCACTATTACTAGCTTGCCTGTTAATTGCTTTGCATTTATCTTCTCAATGTATGTGTGTATTGATCAATGTATATTACTATTTTTGTCAAGTGTTTGATACTAAGGTGATCTTTGATCTCTATTACATAAGGAGCAGTGATTAATATCATCGAAACTTTGTTACATTTAAGGTAAGAAGTTGAGAAGATGATGTAGTCAAGGATTTCAAGAAACTTATCGTTATAAAAAGATATTGATCTAGTAATACTTTCCTGTTCTGAAGATATTTGCTGTACAAGAGCAATGGTACTCCCGCCTTGGGTATTTGTTTCACGCTTGGGTATGCTCCCAAGTGTTAGCCATGATTATTCCATGAAGATCTTCTATAAATCCACATTGCAAAGAAATAGAAGACTCCAAGTAACCTAGTTTCTACACCTTAAAGTAGGCAGGGTGGTTGTACTATAAATTGAAAATTAAAAGTTGAGGTGACGAGCATTCCAGAATGCGGAGGTGGGGGGGGGGGATGGGGAGATAGAACCGATAGCTTTTTCTTGTATGTAGTAGTTGTTTTTCTGGTTGGTTTTGTTGTTGCCTATACCGTACTTGTATGCTTCTATGAGGTATTCACAATTCTTGCAGCTGGTGGAATTTTGGAAGAGAAAGCATTGCTTATCAAATTGATCCTTAACAATAAAGGTTCCTAGGCACTCAACTAGATCTCCAAAATCTTCTGGAATAAACACATGTATACTAAGAGTAGTTATATATAGACCATGTATACTTAGGTGTATGATAATCACCTGTTTAAACTTCTAATTTACATGAGTTGGAGAGAATGAGAGATATCCTCACAAGCCATAATGCTGTGTGATTTTCACTGTTTTGTTCAAAAGTTCTCTAATTTACTTTTTCCAGTGTGATTTATAGTGCTTCTAATTTCCCAAGGTGCTTGCTCATTGAGTGCCTGTGTTGTTACAGATTTCAAAGTTGAGTATGATTCCTGTGGTTTGCGTTTTGGAATGGATCCTTCACAGCAAGCACTACTCAAAGGAAGTCAAGTTGTCTGTTGTCTTTGTGGTTATTGGTGTGGGTATTTGCACTGTAACTGATGTCAAGGTCAATGCCAAAGGTTTTATATGTGCTACCGTGGCAGTGTTGTCAACGTCATTGCAACAAATTGTGAGTATACATTTTCTATACTTTGTTTTATTCTGTCCACTAGTAGGCGTTTAAATGTGGCCATATCTTCCTATGTATCTCTTATTATGCAATTATTTGTATTGGATTATTACTGTTACCCACATTTCCCATAAGCAGTAGGAGAGTCAGCCCTAAATTCATTGTCCATCCCTCTCTCACCGGTTGTAAATACATATGCTATATAAGTTGCTAAAAATTTGTCGTCTAATGTTTATATATATATATAGCTGTATCCTTCTAATCGCATGTGTAAATACTTTTTTTTAGTTGGATTCTTCTCCATGATAAATTGCTAACATGCTCTTTAGGGTAGGAAAATCTTGGTCTCACAGCTCTCACCGGGGGGTGGAGGGTGTGGGATGGGTTGTTAAATTGCTAAAAATGACATAAAAACTCTTACCTTTGACGTTTACTTGGATGGAGAGAGACCAAAGTTGACTTACGATGAAAGATGTTAGGAATGATATGAAAAGGTTGGGTTACAAGAGCATATAGCACTTGCTAGGAGGGCATGGAGAGGATTTTGGTTGAGAATGCTGGAGATATAAATTTTAGTTTATGTAGTCTACTCCATTATTGAGATTAAGGCTCTTATAATATTGTTGTGCAATTGGCATTTACTAAATATCCTACAATATATAAGAAAAGGTTGCATAAATTTAATATTGCAAACATCTCACATGCCATGAATCTTACATTTAATTTCATCCTTTAGTTCTATATTACATGTCTATACTACACAAGTTCACTTTTGACTGATAAAATCTAAGAAATATCATTCATTAATATCTTTTCAATATTTATTATAGTTACTTCACAAAAATGGGCCTTTTACAATATTGTGCTGTTTATAGTAGTTAGTAAGAAAGGTTCGGTTATTTGTTGTAAGGCGACTACACCGACTAGTATTGATTAGTGTATACAAATGCACAAATGTTCCGTCATTTCTGTAATTATCTCAAAAGAAATTGTATACACAGCTGTGGTGTAGCAATTGAGTACGAGGGTTCGATTCCTTCAATTTTTTTATGGGCTCATTAAAACACATATTCTACTACAATAATTTGTCTTTACATGCAATGATCTGCACTTAATGTCTATCTATCTGGAGTCTGGACCTCTAAGAAAGTAAGAAAGACAGTCAGTGTTGAATGGTTGTATAAGATTTTTCCAGTAGGTATGTCTTTCATTGTGCACATTTTTAGGACTCCGAGATACATTGTTAACCAAATTTTTCGTTCAAAATATGCCGGGAAAGATAAAATCTGACATGCAGGATGATGAATACCAAATAATTAATTTTATCTTCAAGATCTTTGAGTAGGAACTAGGAAGTTGCATTAGTATTCTTTGTCTACTTTAGTGGAATCAGATTGGATGACATGATAGCATTGAGTAACTGTTTCGTGACAATTGGTGACCTCAATCACTCAATGCCAATGTAGCAATAGATGGCTCGGGTGTTTGGTTTTAAATTAGTTTTTGATTTAATCTTTTTAATATTTACACAACCTTTCAGATCTAGGAAGCAAAGTTGGAAGCTGCAAGTTTGCGATTTTGACTATGCTTATAACTTTTTGCATTGGCATATATTTCTGTTTGTGTTGCAGTCAATAGGTTCTTTACAGAAGAAATATTCTATTGGATCTTTTGAGTTGCTGAGCAAAACTGCACCTTTCCAAGCTATTTCTCTTATAGTGCTTGGTCCATTTATTGATTACTATCTGAATGGAACATTCCTAATGACATACAAGATGTCTACTGGTGCCCTTGTAAGTACATACTGATCCCTGTTTTGAGGAGCACATTTTGAGCACTTAAGATTATTTGGTACTGTATTACAATTTGATGCTTAAATTTCCTTTTCTTGCCAAATGTACTGCAGCTGTTCATTCTTCTTTCATGCTCTTTGGCGGTGTTCTGCAATGTTAGTCAGTACCTTTGTATTGGACGCTTCTCAGCCGTTTCATTCCAGGTTCTTGGTCACATGAAAACGGTGTGCGTCTTGACATTGGGCTGGCTGCTTTTTGATTCAGAGATGACTTTGAAGAACATCATGGGCATGGCAATAGCTGTTATGGGTATGGTTGTTTACAGTTGGGCTGTGGAACTTGAAAAGCAGGCTGCTGCAAAGGCAGCCCACCATGCCAAAAACAGTTTGACAGAAGAAGAAATTAGATTGTTGAAGGGTGACTTGAATGTTGCCCCTGTGAAGGATATTGAGCGCGGAGAAACAAAATCGTAAGTATGATACTCTAGAAAGCAAGAATTGACAACTGTTTTTGGTTCAATTAGATTAAGGCATTCTTGTAGGCTTTATCAGCAGCAAAAGTACCACGTCTCGCCTACATACGTCAATGGCATGAGTTTCTACCAGATTTAGCCTGTAATTTTTTTGTTTCTTACCATATTTATTAATTAATTGTTTCTAAGATGTGGCATAATTTAAGTGTAACTTGTTTATAGACAACAGTTAATACCATTGTCATGACTCATGAGAGTGCCAAGCCTAGGCTATTCTTGTTCTCTCCTCTCTATCTGTTATCTGCTACTTAGTTTTCATGTTTTGGTACTCTAGTTTGTCTCCCATTATCTAATTTTGCCTATCGTTGGAAGGATGAATAATGTGGGGCACATACACTATGATACTAAATACTCCGTATTGTTTTTCTTCAATTAAACTATTTTAAGGATGGAGATATGATCAAAAGTTACCACTTAAATGAGGATGTACAAATGGGACCAATTTGATATGTTAATAAATTTACTTTTTCATCGATGATTATTTAAGATAAGTTTTTAGTTTTTCATGTTTTTTGTTATCTGCTATGATAAAACCTAGCACTGTCAAAACGGTTTGACAGTTCAGTTTCGGTTCGGTATTTAATCGGGTCGGTTTGGAATCGGTTTAATTGTCTCACGGGTCGGTTTTGGTTCGGTTTAAATAGTTATCGGTTCGATTCGGTTTCGGTTTATTCTTAAGCGGTTTAAATTCGGTTCGGGTTGTAAACATTCCGGGTAGTAAACGGTTCGGTGGAGACGGGTTGCGGTTTGTTAACGGTGCGGTGTAAACGGTTTCGGGTTAGAAACAGTTCGGTTCTTTTTTGGTTCAGTTTATAACTGGTTCGGTTCTTTTTGGGTTCAGTTTTAGCTGGTTCGGTTCTTTTTCGGTTCAGTTTATAACTGGTTCGGTTCTTCGATTGTTTAACCACTTTAACGTTATTCATATCGGTTCCATTTCAAGATTACTAAATTATAGTTGAATCTGAATTAAAACATAGCCTAATAGTATATTCATGTCACTAGCACACTCCCATCTTTATTTCATTATTACTCACAGAATCAATGTAATCATATGCTTAATAGTCTCTGTGAATTAATTTTATTTATTACGCCTTCAGCCAAGCCTTGGTACTTAATATTTCAAGCTTTTTGTTCATTTGGTTTCATCACCTCAAATGTATACATGACTAGAGGCAGTAGTGTTGCTAATAGTTTGAGGCAGGGCCTGAGCCTGCTTGTTTTGCTCTTGTTTGTGAACACTGATTATCCTTAAGATCTTAATGAATGATTTGCCTTGCTATTTTTAAAAAAATATTTTAAGATTTCTAATATTTAATCCATTTAATTATATCCCCGTAAAAAATAAAAAAAAAATTCCATTTAATTATATAAAAAAGTTTGTAAACGGTTCGATTTAGAAGCGGTTTGGTTCATAAACGGTTCGCTTTATAACCAGTTTGGTTTACAATTAGTTCGGTTTTTAAATGGTTCGGTGCAAACGGGTAGCAGTTCGCTAACGGTTCGGTGTAAGCGGTTTTTTTGCCAGTTTAAACGGTTTCGGGTTGGAACCGGTTTCGGGTTAGATACAGTTCGGTTCTTTTTCGGTTCGGTTTTCTTTTAGTTCGGTTTATATTCGGTTCGGTTTGTTAACGGGTTCGGTTCTTATACGGTTTAACATTATTCGGGTCGATTCGGTTTCGGGTTTACTAAAATACGGTTCGGGTCGGTTTTCGATTTAAAAAAAATCGGTTTTTAATCGGTTCGGTTCTCATTTGGGTCGGTCGGTTTCGGGCAGTTAAACAGTTTCGGTTTGAAATTTGACAACACTTAAAACTATATTGTTTGAATGTAGTAAGTTTTTCTATGGAAGGATTTGTACAAAATGTTTTATACGTAAAGATTTGTGTAGGCTTGGAAAAGAAGTTAATATTTCAGTTACAATCAGACGGGAATCATTTTTACGACAGCTACAATAGATCGATGGACCCTCTTGTCGAAGAAAAAGCTACAAAACACAATGATATAACAGAGAATATAAAAAATGTTTGATATACAGCGATAAACGTAGCTTTGTTGAAGGAAAGTTTTTATATGATTCAATCTTTAATACGAGTATAATATGTTAGATTTAATTTGATTCAATCTTTAATATATATATATGTTAGATTTAAATCTTCTTGTAGATGTCGTGACTTTTTGCAGATCTTTTTTCAAGAAAAAAAAAATGTTTACAATTGAGCCTTATTATAAGTCATAACTTGAATTTCTCTTAATTGGTAGGATATTCCTATTGGTTTTGGTCCTTCTTAACCCTAACTGAGATCTAACTGAATTTGAAATGACCTGATTTAAAGTCTATTAAATCCATTTTGACCCAAATAAACCAAATTAAATTTGAATCCGAGCTTAATTGAACTCGATATGACTCGAACCGAATTCGATTTTTACCTGATCATACCTTGACCCACCTTTGACTTGAATATAATTAAGCTTGATTCGACTTGATTTGGTTTGTTAAGATAAAATGACCCGTCAGAACCCGATTCAAACACCTCGACCCATCGCGGGCTAACCTAAACTCCATCTGGGTACCCAATTTGACACTGAAAATTTTACCCTACACCCTAGTGTAAGGTGTGTTCCCTACACCCCCCCTATGCTACGTCGTTTTGTAGCTGGTATTGAGTTCTCATGTGCAGCTTCTTTCCTTTTGCGATTCTTTCCTTTTTTTTTTTTTTTTTTTTTTCCTTTTTTTCTTTTTTTCTTTTCTTCCTCTTTTTTCCTTTTTCCTTTGATTCTTATTATTCAATTTATGTATATATATGATTTTAAACCCTATTTTTTCTCTCTCTTCAATTGATCAACCAACCTCCATTTTTGATCTACATTTTTCTCTCGCTAATTCATCTTCTTCATTTGATTTTTTGAACGAATTCGTTAATTGTTACCGATCATCAATGGCGAATTCTGCATCTGGAGATTGCGTTGATTTTGATCGCGATTGCGAGCGTGTGTTTCCTTCTGGACTTCGTTTCGTTGATTCGTTTGTGCAACAATGTGAGTAATTGTGATCATAATTTTTCAATTTTTAATTATCCCTAATTTGTTCTGTTATAATGCTCTGTTAATTTGAACTTAATTGATGTATTATTATTCACTTTCGATTTTTGAATTTACTACTTTGATTACATTATGATGAACGTTTTTGGATTGTTGTACTTTGTATGAACATTTTGTTGCTTCATTTGTTGTTTCATTTGTTGTTTTCTCTGTGTTTTAGAATTGTGTGTTTTTGTCGTATATTTTGTAGATTATACTTTCAATTAATCGTTTATGTTTTCTTATTCATTGTTACTAATGTGTTTATGTTCAGTCTTAAAGTCATTTTTGATCATTTATTTTTACATTTTTATATCGATATTATGTGTAGTGGTAAATAATGAAAATATTGTTCAAAATATTATGTGCTGAAATTCTTTTTGCAATTGATCATGTGCTGTTTTGATATTGAACATTTTACTTATTTGTTATTGTTCATTCATGAAACTCTTTATGATCATTTATAATTGTATATTGTGCAGTGGAAAAAAATGATGATATTATGTATTTAGAAGCAGAACAGTCTGAATTAAAGGATAAAGAATTTAAATCTGAAGATGAAGCTTTCGAAGCGTATAATGAATATGCTTTTAGGAAAGGTTTTGGAATTCGAATTGGGAAGAGTAAGAGAAGAAGAGATGATTCTTTTTTGATGAAAAGATTTGTTTGTTGTAATGAGGGATTCAAAGATAATAAGTGTAAGAATAAAAGGATTTATGAGAAGTTGGATCATCGAACTGGTTGTTTAGCTTTTGTGCAGTTTCATATTGATCATTTAGGGGTCTATACATGTACAAGACATGAAATGGTTCATAATCATGCTATGATTCCTCCTGAAAAAAGGCATTTGATAAGGTCTCAAAGAGATGTGAATAAAGAGCAGCTTCTTTTCATTTCAACAATGAAATTGAGTGGAGTCAAAGTTACTGATTCTTTGAGGGTTCTAAAGAAGGAGGTTGGGGGATCTCCTAATCTTTGTTTTACTGCTTCTGATGCTTATAATGCATTGTCATCTGAAAAAGCTGCCCAAATTGAAGGATGTGATGGTAACCAATTGATTAAATATTTTGCCAAGAGACATGTGGATGAGACAGATTTTTATTATGATTTTGAACAAGATGATAGTGGTGCTTTAGTTAGTTTTTTTTGGCGTGATGGTAGGATGATGAGAGATTATCATTACTTTGGAGATTTGTTGGTTTTTGATACAACTTATAGAACTAATAAATATGGAATGATATGTGCTCCATTTGTTGGGATGAACCATCATGGTAACAATGTCATGTTTGGTATGGGTTTTATTCTTAATGAGCGCACCGAGTCTTTTGATTGGTTGTTTGATACATTTTTGCACTCAATGGGGAGGAAAAGTCCCATTACAATTATGACTGATCAAGCACAAGCGATTGCAGCGGGTATAAGAAACATTTTTCCTTCAACTGTTCATCATCGTTTATGTGTATGGCATCTTGAACAAAATTCTAAGAAACACATTGGAGCATTGAGAGCTTTGGAAGGCTTTACAGATTTGTTTGGATATCTTTTGAAGTATTGTGAAACTCCTGCTGAATTTGAATATTTCTGGAAAAGGTAAATTATTGTTTTTTATATTTATTTTTTATTTTTATTATGTGATATATTTGATTATTATGTGATATATATATGAACATTTAGTGTTTTACATATGATCATACAATTTACTTTGTTATGTATGTTATCATAATATTATTAGTGTCCATATTGTTTATGATCATTATTCTTTACACAAATGTACATATTTTAATTTATATTTTGTTCATTTTTAAATTAATATATGATCATTTCTGTTATACAGGATGTGTGATAAATACAAATGTGAAAATGATGATTGGTTATGTGATTTGTATAAAATAAAGGAAATGTGGTGTCCTGCTTATTCTAAGAAGTATTGGTCTGGTGGTATATTGTCTTATCAACGTAGTGAAACTACTAATAAGTCAGTTTCACAACGTCTTAATAAGACTCAAGGTTTATGTGATTTTTATCATGTTTTTCTTGATGTCATTTCTGAGTGGAGAAGTAAGGAAGGTGCAAGAGATTACAATACTCTGAGGGGTAATAGGCACCTAGCTTTTGCTAATATTGGTATATTAGTTCATGCAAGATCATTGTACACTATTCAAGCTTATGTTCTTTTTGAAGAGGAGTTCATTAGGGGGACAGCTTATGATCATGTTGATAATGGTTTGCGTTTTCCAGAATATTCATATCTTCTTTGGAGGCCTGGGAAGGATATAATTAAGCATGAAGTTGTTTTTAATAAGGAAACACATGCAATTTGTTGCACATGCATGTACTTTAGTGAGACTGGTTTACTTTGTTCTCATTCTCTTCGAGTATATCATTTGCATTGTGTGCGTAATATTCCACAAGAGTATATAATGAAACGATGGACAAAGGCTGCCATGTGTAGTCATGGTATTGAAGAACCTACTTTGAGGACAAATGTTGTGGCTACTAGTGTTTGGAGGTCACAAACAATCAGAAAGTTTGTTAAGTTGATAACAAGTTGTCAGAATTCTTTGAATGCAAGGGCAGAGGTTGAGTGTTATTTCAATCTGTTAAAAGAAAAGGTTGAGAGTGTATCAGGTGTAATTGACTTTAGTGAACCTGTTAAAGAGGTTGAAATTGTTGATCTTGAGATCAAGAATCCTCCAAAAGCTAGGCCTAAAGGTGAGAGGAATGTAAGGCCTAAGAGTACCTTGGAGAAGCAGTGTAACAAGGCAAAGGGTAATTTCAAGAGGAAAAAGTCTCTGTACACTCCTTACAAAAGGGGTATAGGGCAAGCAGTTGTACAGGTATATGATCATTTCATATTTTCAAATTGATCATTTCAGTTTTCGTAAATGATCATTTATGTTTTTTTTTTAAATAGGAACTTGATGAGAACGGTTGTGCTGTTACTTATGCTAATTCTATTAGTGATCCCATTGAATTGATTGTTTTGAGCAATAAACGGGCTCAGGTAAATTCAAATGTGCCAAAAAAAACATTTTATTTATATTTTATTAATATTGATTTTTATAATTTAAAAATATAGGTCGGCTTAAAATCAGCTGTTGTAGAAGAAATTCCTTCTAGTTCTAAGGAATCAAATCATAGTATTTCCAATGATTTTGATCAGGTATATGAACATTTATGATCTATATTATAATTTTTTTTTATTTAATTTTTTATTTTTTATATTTTTTTTTGGTTTTTTTGTAGGCTACTGGTGAAAGCTCTCTTTCATCTATCATATCTATTGATGTTGATATTTCATCTATTGCTAAGGTTTTTTTTTTTCCATATTTGTTTGTATAAGTGTTTGTAACTGATCATATACTGGTTTATTAATGATCAATTTAATTTTTTTAAAGGCGAAGGATTTAAATCTTGAAGGTGTTTCTGCTGTTCAACCTTGTTCTAATTTTGGTGCAAATGAAGGTGCTTCTGGTGTTAAAACTTACTCTCAAATTAATCCAAGAGTTCCAATTCATACTAGTGCGTCAACAAAATCTCCTGTTGTTATTCAACCTACTGTTCCCAGGAATGTTCAAAATCAAACTCAGAATTGTTCAAACACCAATCCAGAAATGATCATATCCAACTCCAGGAATGTTCAATCAACAAATGTTCAAGTTATTTCTCCTACGGTTCAAATAAATGATCAAGGATTTCCTGTTCAGAATGTTCAAGTTACTCCTCCCACAGTTCAAAGAAATGATCAAGGTGCTCGTGTTCCAATTCTTCAATCAAGAAATGTTCAATTAGGTTCTAAAAAGATTTCTTCTAAATATGATAGGTTGTTAGCCTTTTTTGATACAAGTGTAGCTAAACGTTTGGCTAATAAAGATAAATAATTAGTATTCCAGAACTTTATAAACATTAGACTTTTTTGTAATGTTGATTTAATTACTATTTTGTAATTTTGAATTTTCGATCTATTATATAAAAAACTTTCATTCAAAGATTAAAATGAAATATCAATTACAATAATATTAAAATAAAATCCATAAGTCTACTTCTAAAAAAAAAAAATAGTCATATATAAGAAATGAACATATACATAGTTGTAAATGAACATTTGAAACTACAAAGTTGCAAATTTTCTAGCTTTCCTTCTATTTGCTCTTGATTCAGTGTTTTCTTCAAATAACATCAGTTCTGCTGTGTATTGGAGCCTTAGATTTCTAATTTGTTCCACCTGTTGAACAAAATGAATTGTCAAATTTTAATTAAACAATCTTTACTGTTTCATAAATGAATATTATATCTTAAATAATTGATCATTTATAACTCTTACATTGTTTGGTTTTAAATCACAAATCCAGCTCTCATTAGGATCAGCAGTGAAGGTTTCCATATGCTTCATAATGTAAACTCCACAGTTTGTATAGTCATTGTTGCTACGCCATTTCATCTTTTCCAAAACAACTGTGTAGTCTTCAATTCTTTTTGCATCTTGATATCCAAGGTGTTTCATGTACTCTGCCAATCCTTTTAACTGATAGAAAAAAGAGTAAAAATTGTTTAGAAGTTTGTATTGTGATGAAGACATGAACAATTAATAAAATATAATTGATCATGTAGTCAACTATAAATGAACATATTATCTCACCATCATTTTTGGTTGTTCTTCATATTTTGCTTGGACTGATACCTTTTTTGGTAGTTTTCTATTGTCAATTATATGAATTTTGTCTTCTATATGATTGACGCACAACAGAAAAAAATGTTGAGAAGTTGATACTGGGAAGAAGACCTGAACAAATTATATAATGTTATTGGACAATATATTGAAGGTAATTGAACATTTGTATTAAACAAGAATTAATACCTGTTTATATCCAACAATGCTGTCAATTTTATTCAACTTCAGTTCATTGTCAATTCTTTCTATGAAGGCATTAATTCTTGTCTTCATTGATGATCCTTCTTGACAAACTCTATTTGTGCACATAATGTGCTGTTGAAATACAAACAAACATATAGAAGTTAAATGAATTTTTAGCAATTATTTATCATAGGAAAATAGAATCAATAATATAAAAAAAGAAGAAAGACTAACATGAAGCACTGTTGAGAAATAAATCTTGTTTCTCGGCTTTTTATGATTAAGAAACCTTGCCCATCCATCTATGACACAATTTGTCACTTCAACATCATCTCCAAGAGTTTTCATTTCATTTCTATTGATGAGATTCAAGCCATCATAGTATAAGAGTGCACTGCATTATGAACATTTAATAATATGAATGTGAACATATTTTTATAAAAGATATTAAACCTTAAGTTTAATTAGTGTAAGTAATTACCTTTCATCTTTTCCACCAAGAGCAAAGTCTACTGCAATTTGGTTCATGGCTTTCTCATCTTTAAACAGATCCTTGTACTTGACCAAGTAAGGAGATCGGAAAGCAGGAGGAAGTGTTTTCTTTTCGCGTTTTGGTCTTGTTGTTCAATATAAAATATTGTTAAATTAAGAAAATTATGAGGAACATAAATGAACATTTGAGTGTATATAAATAAATTTGAAATTATACCTTTCAACCTTTTCCTTTTCAGTTTTTTTCTTCTTTTCTGCAATTGACTTTTTCTTATCATCATTCCTGGTCATATTACATAACACAAATGTACATTTAGGTATATGAAAATGTTCATTATTATTTTTGAACATTTACTTAATATAAATAATGTACCTTTTTGTGACTTTTGAGGATGAAGCAACAATCTTCTTGTTTTCACTGAAAAGTGAAACAATGTCAGTACATATTAATAAAATAAAAGCTTCTTATGTAACACCCTGAATCATTTTCAATTCATAAAATGAAAGATATTGATTTAACATAAACCTATTGATTTAACATAAACCACACATTCATATTACATATTCAACAAAATAATGTTCACACACATACAATAGTTTGAGAAACACCAGTTTCAAGTTACAACACGATAGTAACATAAGTTAAATTGTTCCATCTAGATATTTTATCCTACACCATTACATAACCCTAATAGTAAGACATGTCTTCAGGATTTTACCCCTCCACTTTTTCATCATTTTTTGTTTTTTCAAAAACATCTTCCTTGTTTTGTTTTCCACCTCCAACTGTGTTTTTTGGATCATCACTTTTTTCACCACCATCTGACCTAGGGTCAGCATCAACCACTGAACCAGATCCTGCATCTAAGAAAAAATTTAATTAGATATAATATAATTTCTTTGTAAATGAACATTTGAGTATTTATAATTGAACATTATACCTGTTCTAGGCAATCCTTCATTATCTGACCTAGTGTCAGCATCAAGTTTTGAACCAGTTGCTGCGTCTAACAAAATAATACAATTAATAATGAATATTTCTTGTTTGTAAATGAACATTTTACACTTTTTAATTGAACATTATACCAGTTCTAGAAAATTCTTCAATTCTTTGTTCTGAAGCTGCTGAAGTTTTACCCACATCCTTTTCTCCAGCTGTATTATAAATCATCATTTTGGAGATACACTAAGTTAATAGTATTTACACATAATAATTAGAAATGAACATTTCTACTTAAGTTTATGTACATTATTATTAAATATATGAACATATTACCATTTGTTGAAATTATTGGTTGTTCAATTATATCACCAAGTGTTGAAAAGGTGGGCCCTGTTTCTGTTTAGGACAATTTAGACCACAAATTTAGAATTTTTCATATAAAAATTAGGATATATAGTCTCTTTTAGTTAGAATTTACCAATGGCTGGAGAAGGTGGAGTCAACCCCAAGCTGAAAGCTTTTCTGATGTCATATTCTTGTTCTTTTTCCTTTCCCTTTTTGGTTAATTTCTTCCCAGTCATTTGCTTCTCAGTTGTTTGCTTTTCAGACCCTTGCATCAGATTCTTCTCAGCTTGTGCAAGTGCATTTAGGAAATCCTCACTGCCAAAGAATTCTTCATCTTGGCTTAGAATTGATGGTTCCCTAGCTACCACCTTTCCTAAAACTTCATCAACTTTTTTCACCAAGTCATTTCCAGGGAAGATATCCTTTGCCTTCACCAATTTTGAAGAAAGCTTTGACAGGTTTGAACAAGTTGTTTTTACCAGGGAAACAAAATCATCCATAAAAACCTATATGAATGAATATTAAAAATTATGCAGTTGAACATTTCAGATTATACAAATGAACATTTATGTTAACAAAAGTGATCATTTTATAACCTTAGGACTTTCTTCAACTTCTGCAGCAATCCTTGGTAGAATTTTCCCTCTCCCAAATCCCAATTCTAATTCAATCTTCAACCTCTCAAGAACCATGTCTCTATTCCATGCAGATATGATAGGAATTGTTCTTGGAGGCCTTTTGTCTAACCTCTGAACTCTATCAAAATAGAACAACTACAAGAAAAAAGAAAACATGGAACAGAACATAAACAATAAAAAAAAGTGCATTTATTTAAATTTAAATGAACATCTTGTATCTAAGAATATACCATCAGAAATTGAAGAGGGCCTTTGTAGAACCCCTTGCCTTGCTGCTTTCTCCAATCAACATGACATTTGATAAGTGAGTCATATACAAACTGACACCAGTTCAAATTTTTTATGTTTTCTTTGTCCATCATAGAATAAAGAAATTTGAAATGGCATTGATTGTTTGATACACATTTCATCAAGCAGTTCACAGCCACTGCTAAAAAGTTAGTAATGAAATGTTCACTTGGTGGTCTGTTGTTGGTGAATTTATCATTTATGTATCCATTCACAATCTGCAAACAAAATGAACAAAACATTTATACTTTTGATCATTTAATGTATTTAAAATGAACATTTAAAACTGATCATACCTGACTCACTGATGGAGTTTTTCCTGACCATGATTTTCTCCATTTCTTCAGAAATTCTGCATACTCCTCACTAATTTTATCAGACTTTGGCTCAACAATTGGAATTTCTCCTGTAGGCAAGCCATAAACTACCCTAACATCCTCTACCTCAATTTCTATTTTTTCATTCTTTGGTAGTTCAAAATACTGGCTATTTTCTTCAAAACTTCCCAATAACCAGTTACAGAACTTTTGATCAAGTTGAGGTAAACTAATGTCAAGAAGTGATCCTAACCCTATATCAATAATTTGTTGTTTTTGGGTAGGTGTCATCTTTTTTATCCATGCAATGAACTTCACATGTCCTCCTCTCTTTGAAGATTTCTCTTCCTCAAATTCATCTTCCTGAATTTCCTCAACTTCATCAGTTTCTATTGCTTGAACCATTTCAGTTTTCATTTTCTTTTTTCTCCTACCTTCAATCTTTCCTTCATCATACAGTACCATCTTTTGCTCCTCCTTTTCAACCTTTGCCTTCACTGAATTCCCTTTCTTTGCCTGTTTCTTCCTTGGCTTTACTTCTTCCTCTTCCTCCTCTTCCTCCACCTCATAATCATCCTCACTGACAGGCTCTTCTTCTGCTCTATAAACTGACTCTTCACTATCATCATCACTGTCAGGATCTTGAGAGGGTTCATCTGATGGTACTTCTTGTATTTTTTTTCTCTTTCCAGCATTTCTCTTGGCAGGACTGACATCTGAAAATTAAATATATAATTTTGTTTAAGTATTGAAAATGTACAGTAAGCAAATGATAAAATGAACAAAATTGTTTTCTCAAATGATCATTCTATATATAGAAATTGAACATTTATAATATATCATTATATACCTGCTTTTCTTTTGCCAGCAACCTTAGAAGTTTTCTTCACTTCTAGAGTTTTCTTTTTCCCACCTATATATTGAAATTGAACATTAATGATATACCATCATAAATGATCATTCTATACATTAAGATTGAACATTTACCCTTTTTGCCTTGGTCTGGAGGATATTCAGCAGGAGCACCTGCCATTTTTTTTATTGGAGTAGGTGCTGGAGGTGGTGCATCAGCTTCCTTTTGAATAGGAAAATTCCTTGTAGACATTCTTCTCTTCTGTCCTATTTTTGCGGTTTCTTTAGCAGGCTCAACATCCTTCTTCAGGCTTCCCTTTTTAGATTCATCTAACAGAACATCTATTGTTTTTAAAAAAATTTATGTTAGTATATTTGAAAGTGTAATATTTATTGTGTAACAGAAAAGTATTATGATTACCTTGGCTCCTTGTAATTCTACCACTTGGCACAACAACAAGGCTTTTGTTTTTGTTTTTCCTTGCAACCATTTTGTATCTTGTTTTCATTTTGGTTGACTGATCACTTTTTTGTGATGATGGAGCTGTCTCCTCACTAAGTTTTGTGGAAACTTTATCATCATCTTGATCTAGAAGATAAGTTTCATCCTCAATTTGAACAAAATCAGGTGCAATTTGTGCTGCATATGAAATGATCAAATATAAAAGATTAAATAAACATTATTAAATTGGATGACAAAAGTTTACTATATACAATATAAATGAACATTTCAGGTAATGAATATGTACATTTTCCACTATTTACCTTTCGGATCTGTTGTCTTTGTAGACTCATCTTCCACTGTTTTCTCTTTAGGGATTTTCTCCTTTTCAGGCTCTTTTTTTCCCTCTTGTCCTTCTATGAAAATTTAATTAGTTAATATTTATATATTTTTTTAATCTTATTGAACATTCAATATTATGTAGATCCAATATGAACATTTTATGTAATAAAAATGTACATTTATAAATTTTTACCTTCTACATTTGTTGTCTTTGGAAAGACATCTTCCACAGTTTTGTCTTTAGGGCTTTTCTCTTTTTCAGTCCCTTTTTTTCCTTCTTGTACTTCTATTAAAATTTATTTAGTTAAAATTTAATTTTTTTAATCTTATTGAATATTTAATATTATGCTTTTCCAATATGAACATTTTTTGTAATAAAAATGTACATTTTAAAATTTTTACCTTTTTCCACAGTTTTCTCTTCTATTGGCCCTTTTTCTTTCTTTTTTGCTTCACCTTCAAAAGTAATAGTATTGTTAAAATTGATATTTATGACTATTAAACAAAAATATTCAATAAATATGATCATTTACCTTTCCTGATTTCCTTGCTTGCCTTTTCCATTCTTTTGAGATTTCTCATAATTCTGATTGTCGATTCTTTGTACTTTCTGTAAATGTATGATATTAACTTTGAAATATATTCATTAATTGATTAAATTAATTCAATTATTTAAATTTAAACATACTTTGGGTTTCTCTCTATGTCTAAATGTATTTCTTGCATCTTGTCCTTTAATGTTGTTATTCTTGAATCATCTTTGGGTTTTCTGATATTTCATTAAAAATATGTTTGAATTTACAATTTTGATTAGTAAATAAAAAAATGAACATATAACTTATATTACTATTGGCCATGAGCAAACTTTTTTGTACTGATTTTCAAATGAACATATAGTCTATCTAAATTGAACATTTAAGTTTTCTTACTTTTGGCCAAGACTATTCTTTACTGGATTGCTTTGCACTTTTGGTTGAACTTCTTCTTGCTTGCTGAAATCAATATTAAGAAATACTTTAAATAAAAAATGCACATAAATTGTACATAAAATATACTGTTATAAAAATGAACATTTGTTTATATAAAATTGATCATTAGTATACCTTTCATCCCTGCTCTCTTTGTCAGTTGTGTTATGTGTAGCAGACACACTCTTAGTTGTTGCATTAGTAGCAGGAATGTTCTCACTTTGTTCACTTAAAAAAAAACAGAATTATTTTATATAATATGATATTAAAGTATGAACTAATTTATACAATGAAGAAGATAATTAGTTATTTTGTATAAAGCTTTTATACCTTATTGTTTGATTTGTCTCTGGTGGTCTTGATTTTGACATAACAAATTTCACTCGAACCTTTTTTTTTTCACTAAAATTTTAAGAATTACCTAATAAGTTTGGTATATATATACAATGTACAATAATTGAATGTAAAAACAATTATTTTATACATATAAACTTACTTGTTTAAAGTGTATCTTTCATAACTATTACCATATTCATTTTGTTGTATAACCTTCTTTAGAGTTAATGGTTCAGATTTCCCATCTCTAAATTGAAGCAAGTGTATCACTCTAAATGGCACATCACTACATTATAAATTAATTACATGACATTAGTTTGAATGCATATCACTGAAATGATTATTATCATATTTATATATGTGCATGATGATTTAATGAAATGTATATTTGTTATTTAAATCTCAATGACTACTCAAATGAACAAATATACATATATGATCATAATTATATCTATAAATGAACATTATGAGTATCAAATATGATCATATACAATGATGTTTCAATGAAATGTACTTTTGTTTTTAAATCTCAATAAATACTCATATGAACAAATATAAATATATGATCATAACTATATCTATAAATGAACATTATGAGTATCAAATATGATCATATACAAATAACATATTAAACAAAGATAAAACCAATTTTATCAAATACAACTAGCATATTAGACATGAACATAATATATTCTGTAAATGACTAATTACCTTGGTAGTGGAGACATTGTTAAATCCGTACCAATTGACTTGTCAATATCTTTTAAAAGTTCCGGATCTACAATTGGATCATTTTGGCGGTTTTTTTTTCAATTTGTCTACTCTTGACTGAAGAGGTACATCATCATCATCGTCTCTGTTTTATTTAATAAATTGTTAATGTTTTAGTTATTTTCAGTAAAATCTTAGAACAATTACTACAATCGCAAAAAATTTTAACAAAAATTAGGTTTTACAAAAGTTAGGGTTCATACATTTCTTCAGAAATTTTCAACAAATTACTCGTCTGTGAAGTATTTTTCTCCAAAATCATACTACAATTGCAAAAAATTGAACAAAAATTAGGTTTCACACATAAAATCGCACTATAATTGTCATCGCAAGAATATGAACAAAATTACTTACTCTTTGGTAACATTTTGCTCTGATTTTCCAGTTTTATCTTCCATGTTCTTCTCTAAAGCGTTTTTTTGCAAAATCACTCTACAATCACAAGGAAAAGAACCAAAATTATGCTTCATACAAAAATTGTACTAAAATCGTAATCAAATGAACAAAATTACTTACTCTTTATCAAAATGCTGCTGCGATTGTTTAATTTCATCTCGAATATCAGACATTTGAAGTAATTATGAAGTGTTTTGAAGCAATTTTGCAATAATTTGAAGAGAATTTCGTTCCGATTCGACGGTGTTGATGAGAGAGAAATTCTACAAAAATGAAGAAGATGGTTTTTAGAGAGAGAATAATTTGATATGGATAGTTTTTTTTTTTTTACTGTGGTTAGTGGGGGTAGTTACTGTAGTTTGTGGGGGTAGGGGAAAAACGCAAAACGCTGCGTTTTGTAGGGGGTGTAGGTTATGGTACCTACACTAGGGTCTAGTGTATACTAATTAATTTGACACCTCTACCCAAAATGTTGAGTTTGGACAAATTTTCAAAAGCCCATAATTAAAAGTTAAGTCCATCCTGAATTTGGCCTGAAAACCCAATTATTCTTGACCTAAAATAACGGCTTTGAGCACGGTTTTTTTTTGGCCCAGAGATGATCCTAACCCAAAGCCATTGTCTGAAGAGGACCACTAAACTCAACCCGATCAAAACCGTTAATAATACGTAGTATTTAGGATGGAGTGACATTTTATAATACTCCATAACATTTACTATCAATAAAAAAAACTACGAATAATGCAAAAAGTCAAAGTATGCCAATTATTATAAACGGAGTTAGTAAAAAAAAAAACACGGTGAAGTTGTAATCAGTTGGGCACATGCAATTCTGCGAAATTGGAAGAAATGGTGGGCGAAGAAGAGTAACAGTAACCTCAGTTAAATGGAGAGAGGAGAAGAAGAAGAGAGAGAAAGTGCTTTTCCAAAACCCAAGAATACTACTAAAGCATCTGTCTTTTCCTTTTTACTTTCTCTCTCCTCTTTTTCTTTTCATTCCTTCCCTTTTTATTCATATTTACATTATTTACAAAATTAATTAATTAATTAATAAATGAAAATAATTCTGGGTTTGCTCCTTTAGATAGAGATAGCAGATCTACTACTACTCAGACACTACGTTGCTACTCACTTAGTCCTACTCTTGTCTCACTCTTCTTCTTTTTTCTTTTTATTAATAATTTTATATAAAAACATTGATGATTTTATTTGGAGAAATGTCCATCAAATTTTGAGTTTCTGCAGTTGAATTGTGTTTGTAAAATGGGGTCCGAGCAAAACAGATTTCCACAGCAAGAACGGGTAATCCCTTTTTCAATCTATGTCTTTTTTTTTTGTTTTTTGTTTTTTTTTGTTTGTTTGTTTTTTTTTTCGGTTTTCGTTGTTAATTTCAGATCTGATTTTGTTCATTTTTTTCCTGATTTTCCCAGATGTACATTTGCATTTGTTGTTTTGTATTTATTTTTGGTAAATTATTTTTTTTTTATTTTTATTTTTTTTATTTTTTTTTTATTACAGTATGTTTTTCTGTAAGAAAACCCAGAATTCTTGCCAATAAAATCCTTATTTTTTTTTCTTTTTTCTTTTTTCTTTTTTGAGGAGATGGGTTTAAATGTAGGAAAATGCACATTAATAATTATAATGATTCCATTAAAGATAGATATTATCTTCTGCTTTTGATGTTGATAGAGTGATTTTTTAAGGGGATGATTGGAATTCTGGATTTTGCTTTGTTTTAAGTATTATTATTACTTCTGGAGTTAACAGTAGTGTAAATTAAACTATCATATCTGGTTGATTTTGTTTTGCTACAGAAAATGCTGATTACTGATTCCCTTTTTTGATTTTTGGGTTTATTGCTTTTTAATAACCTTTTCTGGGTATCCTTAACGTCTGCTTCACTCTTTCAACCAGAGTTGCGGTCATTGATCGTATTTTATTGCATTGATACTTGTATACTGTTTTCATTGAGTGTGAGAATGAGATTAGGAAAAGATATAATGTAGTTAGGATGCTTAAAAATTATGCAGCAATGAATAATGTACGTCACCTTTGTGTTTTATGTCTGTAATAACTTTAAGACTTAAGTGTTATATGAGTGACAATAATCTTACGTCGTAATCCTCAAATACCAAATGATACTCCATGTCGAACAACTACGGAACTAGCTTATTTATCATTGTCTACGAAATTTGTATACCCATATCTTGTTATGTAAGGTAATTGAACTTTGGTGACTTGATTACAAACTCTAATCCATTGTTATTCTTCTCAGCGCAAGAAATGGGGAGGATGTTGGGGTGGACTCCCTTGTTTTGGAGCTCAGAAGGGTGGGAAACGTATTGTACCATCATCTCGTACACCTGATGGCAACACAGCTGCAAACCAGCCTAATGGGGCACAGGGTGTTGGGTTACCTAACCAACCTCCTTCATTGCCTCCACATCTTCTCGCTCCTCCCTCTTCTCCAGCCTCCTTCTCAAACTCGGCTCTTCCTTCAACTGCTCAATCACCGCGCTGCCACCTCTCGTTGTCTGCTAATTCTCCTGGGAACCCTTCCTCCACTATGTATGCAACTGGGCCATATGCTCATGAAACCCAACTGGTTACTCCCCCTGTCTTTTCAACCTTTACGACAGAGCCATCAACTGCACCTTTGACCCCTCCTCCAGAATTGGCTCACCTAACAACACCCTCTTCTCCTGATGTCCCTTATGCACAGTTCCTTTCGTCATCTGGGAAGGTCAATTATATGCCTGCTAATGATCTTCAAAACACCTATCCGTTCTCTCCTGGAAGTCCTGCTAGTAGTCTTAGATCACCTATTTCTAGAACCTCAGCTGACTGTTTATCTTATCCAGAGAGGGATTCCTGGGATACCTCCCTTTCCCCTGGAGGCGCAAAACATCCAAGAAATGCTTCAGGAGGATGGCATACTGACAGCGGCGCTCAATCTCAGACTTCAAACTTTTTCTGTCCTGCAACTTTTGCTCAGTTTTATCTGGACCAACCGCATTCTGGTGGGAGGCTAAGTATTTCTAAAGAGTCAGATGCCTACTCCAATGGAGCTGTGAATCAGAGCAAGCAAAACAAGAACAACAAGCAAGAAGTGGAGGAACTGGAAGCTTACAGAGCATCTTTTGGGTTTAGTGCTGATGAAATGATCACTACTACTCAGTATGTGGAAATATCTGATGTTATGGATGAATCATTCACCATGGTACCCTGCACCTCTAACAAGCCCCATGTAGAAGAAGCAACACTACTAAATTGGGGACGCGTGGGATCTAGAAAGTCAGAAAATTATTCTCCTGGTGATAAATCAACAAAGTCATGGTCAGATATGAATGGTAGAGCTCGACAGGGGACAGTTTCATCCAAACAATTTGAAGGTAAGTTATACTTTTTAATGCCTTCAATAGTTAATTTAAATTGATAGTTTCACTGCATGTGATGTAGGCACATAGTGCACCACTTCTATGGGTGGTTAAATCTAAATGGAGTAACAGGTCTGTGGAGATTTGGTCTTAGGTATCCTTCCTTTTCATGATCATGCAGAAAAAAAAAAAAAAAAAAGAGAACGTGTACAAATATGGTAAAATATACAACTATGATCATATCCTCTCATCATTAAAAGAGATAAATCCTTGAATTCTCTTTAAAATGTACTTTTCTCATAGATTTGATATATACTGTCATCTCCTTTTGTTGGTAACAGTATTGTAATAATCCCTCCGTCCCAAAAGGACAGCTTTCTTTGATATTTGCTTCAACATGTTGAGGTCTCTTTGAATACTAATATCTGGGAGTTAGTCGAGAAGTTCTCGTAATAAAAATTTTTAACACAGTCAAATTGGGGTAGCAAAAAAGTATAGACATTGTGTGATAGAGGGAGTAGATTTATAGTAGGTTTATTCATGGATATTTTCTTCCTCCGTGTTAGCTGTTTAAATGAGATAAATTACTGACGATTTATGGCAGGCCACAAGCCTCATATCTCCAAATCTCCAATATGATTTTCAAATACCTTGGTCATTTTGGCAATAAAAAAAACTAATTTACTTTTCCTAACCTTCATTTTCCCAATATAAAATACCCTTTCTATTGTGCATCTAATAACATTGGCCTAACCCTAAAAGGCCACGATTGCTGTTAATATTCCAGACAATAACTTCTTGTGTTATATGGAAAATTCCACTGGAAAAGGGATATGTTGTGAAAAAGACTAGTTCACTGTTTTGGTTGTTGAATTGGTTTTGTGGGTGAGAATTAGACGAAGCTTGTATATAATGTATAAACACTCCTTTGTTCTTTTAATGCATTAACATGCAGTTTCAGACCTGAAATTTGGCTTATAAAAAATCACATTGAAGCATCTTATATGAAACAGTGATCACTATTCTCTCTACATGTTTCTTTTTGGTTCGATTATCAATAAAAGGGATAGGGTGATGGGGGCAAGGAGAATGAACTATGAAGGAAGCTATGATAGGAAAATGAAGAATGACTGGTAACCCGGTCAAGAGTATGGTTTATTTGTAATCTGCAAATTATGATTATTTTAAGGTAGGTAAGGGAGTGAGAATATATTACTCATAAGAGTAGTAGTAGACTAGTAGTTGTGGCATTAATTTTTAATCCTACAACATTACTGTTTACAATATTAAAATCTTTTGTTTTCCCTTTTTTTCTTTTCTGCTCTTATGAAATCAACAAAAATAGAATAAAAAGCTCTTTAACATGCATCACAAAATTTCCAAATTTCTTATTGATTAATGATAATTATTCTTTTTACCTATATAATACTTGATTTCCTAATCAGTTGAGATATCAAACATCTCCATTTCTACTTCCCTTGTCCATTTTGTGCAATATAGTTGTTCCGTTCCCAACAATGTTGCGTGCTGTTATAACCTGGATTGTAAGACCCTCCTGTGTTTTTGGGTTTCAACTTTTTGGGCTGGGTTGAGGGTTTAGGATTAATGAAATTAAGGTACACTAATGATTGCGATTAATGTGATGAGATTGCATAAGCAGCACCTTGTGATTGTTGCATGATTCCTTGCAGCCATCATTTAAATAGTCATCATGGTATAAATCATATCAATTCATCGAAGTTTTTGAGCATGTAATTGGATTATACCTGAATATAAACTTCTTACTTAGTACCTTAAATAATTTATTAATCTTTATTAATTGAGGTTTTTACAAAAAAACTAATGAAGGGAACACCTCAATTTAATTTCATGGTTAGAGTAGTATACACAATATTCTGTGAGAGCTGTCATTTAGCCGATCTTTGCCAAGATTTGTTTAGAACCCAAAAAAAAAACTGAAGCATGCATCATGCTTCTTAGAATATATGAGGCTTTGCCAATTGATTGGGTTTTGAAATGCTATTCAGAATGCTATTTGTTCAGTGATATGATTTAAGGTTGGACTGAATTCTCTCCTAATTGGCAATATCACATTACTTGTCTGGAGAAAAATATATAGATATAGGAAAAGTCTTAGTTTATGCTAAATTAGGCTGAAGCATGACTTCTAGCCTGTTGAGGATTTTACTTTACCATTGACAGATTTCTCCTTTTTCCTTTTACTTAAGTGTACCCATCCTTCCTTTTCCTACTTGACATGGTTACTTGATTGGGAGATTTGGGACAGGAGTTGTCTTTAGCACAGACTCGTGATTATGTGGCTTATGTGCCATACATGGCAGGCCCAACTCTTTCTTTATTTGTAACTACGCAGATACTTCTGAATCAAGATCCATAATTGTTTTAGTAAGTACTTTTGGTTCTATAATATCGGTGTCCTCATTCTAGTGGTGGCGTGGTGCTGTTAGTAAAGGTATTTCATGTTGGGGTTATTTACATAGTTATAGTGATTGGGAGAAGGCTGTATGTAGCCTATTGGTTGACAACTTGAAGGATTGCTTTTACACGAGTATAATGTCCACAATTTACTTAAAAATAGATAGTGAGGAGAGTTTTTCATGTATATGTATGCTGAACAGTGGTGGGGACAGGGGGAGGAGAAGGAAAAAAACCTTGTATCCATATGTGTTTGCTTTTGATGAATAATTTAACTAGTACCTATTTGTAGCTTGCTATTACTATTGTACAAGTGTGACATTCTTGAATCTTGAGCCAGTCTTTAGATATTTAGGTGTAGAGTCACATGACTTATCATTTCATTGCCTATATAGCAGTTTATCTATGCTGATTTTAACTATCATCATTTTATGATTCAGATGAGCAACCTGGAAATGCCTCTGGCCGGAGTACACCAAGCAACCGTAATTTGACAGATGATGAAGAGATGTTTTCAAACATGGGGAAATCCAAAAAAAGCAGGAAGGTAAATATGGGTCTTTCTTGCTCGGATGCTGAGATTGAGTATAGGCGAGGGAGGAGCTTGCGAGAAGCTAGGGGAGACATCACATGGCATTAGTATTTAGTAGTTAGCTTTCGAACTGGTTATGTCGTCCTCAGCTTCCAAACCCCCAGAATCTGATGGCAATGTCTTCGAATCTGGCTTGAGTGTGTTTTTGTAAGTGGCAGCAGCATGAGTCTAATTTGTAACTGAGCTTAGCCTCTCTTATATAGGTGACTTGATGTTGCGCATTGTTGACATCTATTGATCTAGGTTTTGCAATTTGGTGTGCCCTGCCTCTTTTTAGCTTTCAGTAGCTGGTGTGGGAGAATTGTGATAGGCTGGGTTTTCTCGCAGTCAGTTGTAAGAAGCGAGATACTTGGAATTGTTCATATTTGAAGATAGTTGAAATTGGTTATGCATCTAGACCTAATACTGCTAATATAGTAATATGTATATTGATATTTCATTTTCTCCTGTTTTTTCGTTGTCAGCTCTGTTTTTCAAGTCCAATTTTGCAAGTGACTATTTTCATTAAATTTATAAAGAAACTGGTAGTTTGATCTCCTTGCACTATGCGGGTGGCCCGGCAGTGTGAAATTTTGAATATAGGTGCGTGCAGCCCGCCATTTACCTGATGGCCAGTGGCTAATGAGGTAGCTTTTGTCGGTGAGGTGGCTGATGTTTTCTGATCATGTGGCTGATGTTTTCTGATCATGTGGCTGATGTTATGTGGGGAGAGTGTTTTAAAATAATACCCTCTGATTTTTGGAGAGAATGATACTAAAGAAATACAAGTACTGAACTTGATGGTGCTAGTGTGCTACTATTTGGTATTTATTCTCTAAAATCAAGATGGGAGTGTTCTAAAGCCTTAAGGTTATTCTATAGACTACTCACTAAATAATAATTCGTAATAAATAATAAACACACAGGTTGAATTTTAAAGTTTCAAACATAAAAGTTTTCGAGTTCGAGGTTATTCTTTCCATCCTTGAGATTGAATAATTTCTCTTTATGATACAAAAAGATGGAGGCTAAGTTCCTTAATACAATACTTAATAAAAACTTTCCTTACACTTTTTTTTTTTGTTTTTTTTATGAAGGGAACAAACAAAGAAAACAGACAACTAATAAGACCAGGAAATAAAGTGACGACGACAATCTTGAGGCGCAAGCCAATTAGTCGGCGAGACCCATGAGCGAGGGACCTTCTTAATTCTATAAGCCGAAAGATCCCTTACTTCGTCTCGTATAGCCCCTAGCAACCAAACACAAGAGATATCATTCGCACACTCCCAAGTAAGAAGGGAAACCACCTAAGCACAATCCGTCAAAATCTGTAAACGAACAATCCCCTTATGTCTAGCCGCTCGAATCGCCCACAAGCACACTTGAGGCTCCACCTGAAGCGCCGACCCCGATCTCATGGCCCTAAGGCCACCACCGAACACCTGATCCGAGTGAAGATCCCAGAAAACCTAACCTACGCCTGTCGTATTATCATGAGCGTTCCAGGCCCCGTCAAGTAAAAGGCAACAATCTAAGGTATTAGAATCGGACCACCGGAGACAACCTGTCAGTGGAGGTAAAGAAGTAACCAAATGTCAATGCTTGGTTGGAATTTTGTGTTGAGAAGAGGCAGAAGCCTTTACACCCCTAGAAACCCAGTCCGGAGCCAAGTGAAAAATCAATGTCGGAGAAACCACTGCATGGCAAAAGACCTTGTGATTATGAGATAACCAGACAACCCACAAGAAGGAAATGAAATATGACAAACCATCCAAATCCTTTACATCTTTATAAGCTGCAACTGTATCTGTGAACCAAATATTAAATGTTTTATTTTGCAATGAAGCTCGAGAGATGGCCAAAGCACCACTAACTAACTAGTTAGAAACAAACGCACAATCCCGAAATAGGTGAAGTTGTTTCACAATTCTGATGACAAAAAACACAAACAGGAAAGACAAGCATCTCGCGGTGATAAAGATGATTCATTAGGGGCAAAGCGCCATGCAACAACTTCCAGACAATAACCTTCAATTTTGGAAGAAGAGTGTAATACCCCGTATTTTTAAGTCGTTATTAAATACGGAGTATGGATTTTCCGATATATTTTATCATACAAAATATTTATATGATAATT